>NW_009606384.1:0-819 GCF_000690535.1 Cariama cristata | reverse complement strand
GCTTGTTAGCAACTCCTCGACTAAATTAACGGTGCTGTTTTATTTCTCCTCTGCCTGGGAGTCCTGGAGGAGCAGCAGAATTTGTCTTTGCCCTGTATCATCCCTCTGTTCACTTGTCTTCCCCGGCTCCCCTGCCCGGCTGCTCTTTATTAGACGTAGTTGCTCTTTTCTCATTTCTCCTGCCTGCTTTCCTCACCATCTCCTCTGTCAACACTCGAGAGCTTGTCAGGAGCTCGAAGGAGGGGATTCACTGATCCTAACCGGTGTGTCTGAAACCAGGCCTGTTCTTCTAACCGGGAGAAAAATAAGCCTTCTCGAAGTGCTGTTCGCCTTGTGTGGGAGACGTCTTGCGACAAGAAGAATAGTCTTCTCGAGATGTCTCTGCCTTTCCCTGACTGCAAAGAGGGTCTGCAGTGCTCCGATACCTAAATTTTGGGGTAGAAAGAGCAGGTTAATTCTACCTTACATATTTAGGATAGATTTTGGGGGGTTTAAATATGCATCTACGTAAGCAGGGACGTTGCAGGGAGGTTGGTGCTTGTCCAGCGTGTCCTGTGCTCTGTGCAACCACAAATTGGCTACACAAAGGAAGGGACAACGTCAATGTGATTTGTGTCATCGTCCTCTGCCCCCCCTTCACATCTTTGCCTGCAGACTCAGTTTGGAGTTGTTGCCATTGCTGTTGGCTACCAGGTGAGCTGAGATGGAACCCAGGTAACATCTCATCTGAGTTGGGCTTTCCCAGAGCCCCAAACTCTGCATCTACGCAGAGCTTCTCCAAGCTTTCACTTGTTGCTGGCCACAACATCGAGCATTTCA
>NW_009606383.1:10299-15855 GCF_000690535.1 Cariama cristata | reverse complement strand
TATATATATATATATTTTTTTTTTACCTTCAGAAAATGGTTTGCGCTTTTGAGTACAGCAACGTCTGAAAACAAAAATAGATATGGATGGAAACTTCACTCCTTCCTCTGCCTCCATATTTGAAACAAAAGTGCCACACCAACAGAAAATAAACTTAAATCTCCTCTCTGGTAGAGCAGAGCTTCCTAGGGTCTATTGCCTATGGGCAGTGCTGAATCTTCAGGCAATTAACGAGTGAGCCGTGATTGTATACACAACATTGAAAGAAGTAAAATGCAACAAAGACAAGATTTCTTCTACCTTCCCTTCCACTATTTCTAGTTTGTTCACAGCACAAGAAATTAAACCTTAGTAAAATTCTTAGGTTATCCAGAATTGTAATATTTAATTTTGTTTTCCCTATTTTATTTTGCTCTTAATACTTGTTTTCAATTTACAAAAAAAGTTTTCATTTGAAGATATATAAACCCATCTCAAGGTCATCTCTAACAGTGCTACCACAATTCACAGAGCCTTTGGAAAGACTTCTTTTCGGGCTGAACAAATCGTAATTTGTCTTCTCAAGTTTTTAGAGCCATCTGTTTGAAGAAGGCATTAAATCTACACTATTTTTATCCAGCAACTACAGCATCTATTTTTATTTTTGTTATGTTTTACAGGAGCTCTTTTGTTAGCTTTTTCAAAGTCTTCTCAGGAGATTTAAGCTTTGGATGACTTTTTATTTTTAACTTTCTGAATTGCTACCCATTATTATATTTACCTGTATTTATCTATTACAGGGTAACTCAATGTTCAAAATGTCAGGTTTCCTTGCATCTTACAGTTGACCTGTTTCCCATTTGATACATATTTATGACTGTATTTGCATATAATGTTTGAAGTGAAAATTTAGAATGCAAAATTGGTTTCCATTCAGATTCTCTTTCGTCTGACAGAGTGCTAGCAGATGCAATGAAGTACTTGTATGTCATCCAGTATATACCAATCTGTTTTAACTCTACGGGTACACACTAAGAAACAGGGAATGTATATGTACCTTCTGTACAATAGGGGGCAAATCTTTATTATTTCATGATACAAAGATCAGAAGGGACAATTTCTTTCAAAGAAACAGATGTCTGCACCCAACAGGAGAGCTGGATTGCTTTGTTAGAGAGCAAGAGGAGAATTTTGACAATCTTCCCTGAAAAAAAGGAGGAAAAAAGGTAACAGGAAAACAAAGTAAATAAATCCCAAATTAATTCAGACATGTGTTGCAAGAATTAAGCCTGAAGTATATGAAATATATTACTTAAAAGTACTTCCTTCTACTCCTTCCCTATTTTACTTTGACTGGATAAAAACTGTCTTAAGGCTGATGATATGGTAAGAATGCTACAGGGTACTGGCTCTGGAAAATAGAAAACAGGTAAGTATACAAACTCTTGAACTCCTGGTACATACTAGGTTTCTTAAACAAAAACCACAGATAAAAATATATGGAACAAAGCAACCAGTAAATTAAGATATAGTGGGGTAGCTGGATGTAATGACTCAGTGAAAACTCCAGTGTCAATAAAGTCAATAGCAGTTTTGACATTGATTTCAAAGGTACCAATAGCTTATCTTCAAGTACACGTATTTTAGACAGTATTTTTTGAGAAAAATGTATAAATTTAAATGAAAAGCTTCTGATTAAATTCAAACGCAGTCAAATCATACCTACAGTTGGATTAAATAATTTGAATTTGAATTTTAACATTTTTCTTTCTGGACATATACAAATGTACAAAGGATGATATAAATGGTGTAAACTTTGCTGGCCTGGGTTTTTACTGATTAAATAGTAGACCTGAATTCTTTTACTACGTTGTTAGTCTTAAATCATGTCTAAATCAAGCAATTATTTTTGGTTAATAATTATTTCATGCTTAACATGAAATTAAGCAGAAAGAGATCCAAGAGCTGGGCTGGGTGGCCGTTTCATTTTTCAGACCAGTGGCTAAATTCCTGGTAAAGAAGCTTTCTTAGCAGTAGTTCGGTCTCAAGTTCTGGAGACCAACTTGAACCAGTGCCTGCTGAGGAGTGTAAAGACACAGCCACTCAACTGGCATGGGAAAAGTCTACTGCAGACCTAAAAAGTAATGGAAACTCTCTTCTGCTGTGGTCCAGTGCTCCACTTGACTCTCTTTCTTGACCTGAAATCAAGTTTACTATTCCAGGATATTCTAGTATATGTGTATATTGGGTCCTGTTCATCAGCTAGGATGGGGGTCTCAACCTGCATCCTATACACCATGTAAAGCCTGCCAGGACAAATGATGACCAGTGACCATCATGTGGTGAATCTCTTTATTGAGGATAACTTAGAAATGCTTGACTGAAACTAATCTAGCTGGTGAGCAGTACTTCTTAATGGGTTTGCCCTTTAGAGCAAGCCACTCAGAAAGTATCTGATGACTCCCATGTAGATGAAAGCTGATATGCAGTGTTCTGGATTTCATTCTTCTGAAGAGTAATCATGAAAGTTAAGCCCATATTTCAGTATTTTCTGAATTCAAGATACTTTTTGTTTGTTTGTTTGTCTGTGGTAAATAAAAGGTTCCTGCTTGTCTGGACATTAATTTGCAACTAGCATGTCACTAAATACTAATAATTGCTTTTTCCAATTAGTAAGTAGTAATACATTTGAGGTTGGCTGGACCAAGATTTTAAAAAAGAGCTTCAGGGTTGAAAAAAATAACTGGTTTATGTCTTGAAAAATGGGTTAGATTAGCTGTGTGTTGTGTTCTGTATTCAACCAACAACCACATTTTGGCTGTATAATACATATTTATGTGAGTAGTACAAATCCAATAAACTCTTCCTTTCCTTCTCATTATTAGGCACCACTTTATCACCTGTTTTAATCAAGGATCTCCCAACATAGAAGGAAGAACATCTTTTATTTTGTCTCCATTTGTTTTATTTTCCAATAAAGGGTAGGTTGCTGGGGGTTTTTTTGTTAAAGGTTGGTTTTGTTGTATTTTTTCTGGTTTTAATTTGCCAGTGCAGTGCTATACGTCAAGCAGTCTTGATAGCCAACTCTTATTCATTATCTTAATGAAATGTTTAATGTTTACAATTCCATAAAAACAAACAAACAAACAAACAAAAAAAAAAAAACAAAAACCAATTGCTTTTAATTGTTTTGGTCATTACTATTAAAAAAAAAAAAAGAAATGCACACAAAATATTGGTAAACACCCTGTATCAAGAAAACAGAGTAAAAAGATCTTGAATACGACTTTATGACAGAATACTGCACCAAGACAAATTTTACACTTGTCCTTTTGTTTTCTGCAGTTATTTTAGTCAATGCAAAATCATGCCTCTTCTCTGTAAGAAGATGGAGTGGAGTTGATGCAGATGTCCATACAGGGGTATCTAATGTTATCTCAGACGACACCCTGCCTGACACCCAGGAAGATACGGTCCTGTCAGAGACCCAGACTGGCAGCAGGAGTCCAGACTGGATTGCAAAAGCGTTCTCAAATGCCAATAGACATCTACGTCTAGACAACTGAAGTACATCTACGTTAGGGTCAGGTAAATATCTTGCTAGGTCCCTTTATATTGATTTTAAACTCCATTGGTTATAACAGGTGCTTATACACCTAACTTGCATTTAGACTCAGGTGTCTCCAGTATGGAGCCAAGTCCTGCTCAACAATTCCAAAGAAGGAATGAGGCCAGCTAACATTCCAAGGGCAAAAGAAGGTAGAAACAGTCTTCTGTATTTACCTATACTTGCGTAGGATAGAGTTGAGATCAGCAGTAAACCTCCAAGGTGCCCTCACAGACCATTGTCCACCAATGAACAAGTGCAACAGGTTAAGGCATTCATTAGCCAGTCTAGTGTTTCTTTATTGAAATGAGAAAAAGAGAGAAAAAGATGCAAGTCTACCCAACTGCTGCCAATAAATACACACGTTCTGTGTTGTACACCTTCATGTAATTTGCCATCCACAAGAATAGAAACAAATTAAAAGTCTATAGTTTGGATGCAAAAGAAAAAAAAACAAAACACTTCAAAGTCTCATCTAAATTATTATTCTGTTCATAAAGTTAGTATCGATAAAAGCTACAACTATCCAGAGCGAAGATCCTGTCACCATCTCATTTTCAAACCTGTGCTGGATAATGTATTATAAAAGAAGAGAGAGGAAATAATGACACTTCCACTTTAAGTATTAAAAAGAGGTTTGGGGTTTTTTTATTACTCTTAAGACTCTCTTCTTCTGCAATGCAAATAATGAAAAAATTCCTGGAAACACGAGATTAGATCAGAGCTCTGCTGTTCTATATCCTGGGCAAACATGAATTAAGCTTTAGAAGTCTTAACATTGCACTGCTGAATGAAGGCCAAAACAGATGGGTAGAAATAAGAGAAGATCACTGAGCAGATCAGGAATAAAGAGCCCAGGTGCTTAATCCATGTATGAGCTTAGACACAGCAATGCCAAACCACACATACTGATGTGACAGTACTCAGGACTAGACCTTAAGGAGCTTGAGAAAGTATTTTGGTGACAGCTGAGTTCCTCGGAGATAACGTGGAGCAAAGGCTAATCTTTAGTCCTAGACACTAAGAGGGATTGGATCCTTTCCAATGCTTTTAGCTGGTCTTTTACTTCCACGTGTGATTTCTCACCCTATATACGAGAGGGTCTCATCCTAAGATCTGACTGGAGTTGTGTTTTTACTTTATACCCTGATGCTATTTTTTAAATTGGAGTTTTGGGGAAAAAATGTAGTGTTATTTTTGACAGTGAAAAGTAGCATTTTCAACAAAAAGGTGTCTCTTTCCAGTGCTGAAGGTAAAGGAAAAACTTAACTGAAAAGCCCCTGATTGACAGATTCTAAACTGCCAGCTACATACCAGTTCTATTTATACAATTCTATCATCGTGCTAAGCATTTCTTAACCTTTTCTTTCCCTTCATCTTCTGCAAGCCCATATTCAATCAATTATGTGTATCATGGGCTTTATATCGAAAGCCACCTCAGATGACTTACAATTTCTCAAAACAGGACAGCAGGTTTTACCTCATGCGTCATTTCCCTCACAACACAACTATGGGCATCAGTAGAGGAGTTATCAGGGCCATGGCGATCTGTAGCTGCCCTTTGATAGCCTGTGTCCCCAAGCAGTTTCTTGCTTGCCAATGCCCAAAGGCTGCTGAAGGGGAAATTCTAACTGCTCAGCAGTAGTAATTTGTGACTAAGGTCCTGTCCCAGCATTTCTCATTTCAGTAATACCGTCTCTAACTTGGAATAGCAAAGACCTGAGGTGTGCCTTAATATTCCTTATAAAATTATATCTGGCCACAAGTCACCGTACAGTTGCATGTGGAATGTTTGTGGCAAAGTCAGATTTTAGGAGAGGACAGAACAGCTACCTGTTGAGCATCAGCCATCCCAAATCAGAGGCTTCATGGATAAGGGAAGAACTTGAGCACAGCAAACCACTGGAGAGGTGAGGATGTCCTTTTTCCCCTACATACACACCTGGAATTTAGCATTCTTGAGTCCATGC
>NW_009606383.1:0-10268 GCF_000690535.1 Cariama cristata | reverse complement strand
GGAAAGAAGAAGGAGAAAGCTAAAGCCTGCTAGCTTAAGGAGTGAAGTATATAGCTTTGTGTTCATAATTTTCTCTTTTCCCTCAAATGAGTGCAGAAAGCTTTCTTCTTTCCTGAGAGAGGGGCAGCAACAGCAAGGGGTAAGGCATGCGGGAGGTACGTTTTAGTGAAAGGTTACAGAATCAGCAGCAATTTTAACAGTCTGACGTGGACCAAACCTCCCACAGGGCAGCTTTGGCCAGGGAATATAATGAAGTTTTTAAAGAGAGAGTGCATGGCTAACAAACAAGATCAAGCACGATAAAGCAAATGTAGAAAGCCAATATAAGCTAGGATGCCTTTTGCAGCTTGGGTGAGAAACAAAGGAACTTCAATCAATAGCACACAAATACTGGAGTAGAAGGCACCCTCAGGGTTATATTTTAGGAAAAAGCAATTGCAGAGACTGAAAAGAAAATAAACTCTGATTTCTAAATGCTTATGGATAGCTGATAACTCAGAGTTTTAGAAGTTCCTTCCATTACTGCTATTTCATGCAAATATTGCAGGTGAATCATTATCATAACTGCCCAGTTTGGAATACAATCATTTGTGTCATGTTCCATGTGAGAAATATTAATTCTGTTTGCTTGCCTCTGCCAGTGGCACCAGATGAGAAACTCCAAGCTATTTTTTTATGTGTGATAATAAAATCAATTCGAATCCTCAATTGTTCAGAAATAAGGAACTTAAATATTTTAAGAGAAGTTGGTCTAAAACAAGAACAGGAAAACAACTCTCTCCAACTGTAATTTCTTGCTTGACTGCACAACAATTTTCTACAAACTATCTTCTTTTGTAGATTCAACTGGAATTCAGCCGGGATGGATCATATTATAAAAACACTGACATCCATCTTTAAAAGAATTGACATGAGCCCTATTCACACTTCCTTTGCTTTGTCTACCCAGAAAGTTAACCCAGATTTACCTGCCTCTGAGCAGCTGGATGGGGAAGGCCTCGTACATGGCAGCTCTTCAACAGCTTCTCTTGAAGACCCCTTTTACGGAAATACAACTCTTGTCCATATGCTTAGGTAGGTTGGAGAGATTCTAGGGAGCATCTTGTGTTCCCCTAAATGAGGGGAACATGGGAGAAAAACTGAAGGTGGTAGATGGAGAATTGACACAACAAAGAAAACAAAACAACAGCAAGTCTCTTCCACATGTAGCAGCTCAGATTCTTCCTTCATTCAACAGGCATGAATCTTTCATGGAAGTAGTTCTTCACCTTCACTTATTACTAGTGCTGATAAGAGTTATTTTCCCATGGGAAAGTTCAGTTTTTCACTAGTTTTCCCATTTTCAAGCTCTTTTTTCCTAGGGAAACCTTAAGGGATGAGGTTTTCAGCACTGTAGTCTCCCTCCTCAAAAAAAAAAAAAAAGTATATTGACCTAGTAGCCATTTTTTCTTTCTTTCTTTCTTTCTCCTGCTAAGAATCTTGACAGGACAGATCAATTGGGCCTACTTAAAACCTTTTTATTTCTAACCATATTATTTTCAGTTAAACTTGACAGAGACACATCTCTGGACTACAATCTAAATGCATCAATACTCATTTCTGAGTTGCACAGGTGAAAAAGCCTCATTTTTCTTTAAATGAGACATATTCTCCATCGCAGTGTCTAAAAAAATACATAGTCCAAGTTTCTTCTTCTAAATTATTGAATAGAAACCAAGCAGTAAAGGTGTACAATCTTGTGTGTATATTAAATGTGGAAGTCTTTTTGGTTGTATTTGCTAACTAGTTCATTGAATTTTCCATAAATGTAACTTCTGCAAAAGAATACTGACAAGAAACTATTAAATAGTAGTATTTTGCACACAAAATTCCTCCATCTAGATCTATTGTGAAAAAACAGAAATGAAAAGCATTGAGGAAAATGTGTTTTCATATGCATTTGCTAATGATTAGGACTCTGGTTAAAGATTACTAATTGCTGAATATGTCAAAGATTAGCATAGTCTTAAGGACATATACATGAACATGTATAAACATGTTTTATATACATATAAACCAAAAAATTCATGTAATTATTTCTTCTTGAGGAGACTGACACAATCAGTCCATTTTTACTTTCTTAATTTTTGTTGGTCATTTTTCCATCTCTTTTTTTTACATTGGGAATAGCGTTCCATGATTTCTAGGTGGAATTATAAAAAATCAAATTTCTTCTCTATTGGAATTAAGATGTCCCGAAAGATGAAACTAGGCACCCTTCGATTCAGCAAGCTACCAGTCCAGTCCTTCTTTGCACACAGAAATGTCCACATAAGTATCAAGCACTAAAAAACACAGTTGGAAATCAGTATAAGATTGGATGGAAAACCAGTAAGGGCAAAGCAGTCACAGGATGAAAGTCACAAGAAAAAGCTAGTACTGTATGTAAAAGGAAAGTACAGGGAAATAGTGTTGTATTGGTACAAACTAAGTATAAACAGGAGAGAAGAGAACAGGTGACACATCAGTACAAAGCCTGATGTTTCAATGTCATTATAGAACAAAGGCCAAAAAGGCAGAAATATTTTCTCATTTTCTGATGCAAAGTACTCAATATTTACTGTTATCAGAACAGAATACAGAGAAGAAAGCAAACCAAAATAGTTGAGACTTGTTTCTAAATATAACTTGTCAATAAGTATAAATTTTTCATAACTTTTCTAAAGAGTTATGCATCTATCTGGATGGTAAAAAATAAGGTAAAGCCTTGTTTTGTAAATACTGTTACACTGTTTGCAATTACAGTTCAAGTACTCCCACATTCAAAGAAGCAGTTGAGCCTGCAATTTAAGAAAACAATCAATAATTTACAGGGCAGTCTCCAATTGGAATATGTTTTTTACACATCAACAAGTTCTTAAAAAAAAAGGTCATTGAATATGTTTGTAAAATATGAGTGATTATTTAAGCCAAGACATTTCCATACACATGCATGACTTCAAGGTATTCAAATTAGGTGCATACTTTTTGATTAGGAAAACCAGGGTTTTTTTCTTGTTAGTGATAACAAGATGAACAAGTTAATAATTACTAGATCTAGAATTAATCTTTGTTTGACAGTTTAGTCCAATGATACACTTGGCAAGTGCTCCATGACGAGAACTTCCATAGGAAACTCCTAAATATCCTGCAGCACTTCCCTACTTGCAGCATAAGCAGAGGCAGCTGCAGCAAACATGATTATAACACTTCTGGAAGAAAAATTCTCTAGTCAAGTTTGGGAGGTAGTGAGGTTAGAAGATAGAAATTTTAAATTCTATCTGTTCAGATAAACAGAGAAATAAGAAAAATAGGAAATAATAGTGGCAGTGGCAATTCTTGAAAAGCCTCAATTAAAAGTACTTTAATCACTTGTTGTTCTTTTAAATTGTAATTGTTTCAGGGTTTTTTGTGCTGTTTGCAAGACAATGTGAACGAAAATTAACTGGGAAATTCCATAAAAGGGGGAAGATTTGGAAGGATACTCTTGCAAAGAGGCCACTTAAATGAAGAGAAAATGAATGCTTTTAAAATTAAACAGGTATATGAAACAATAGCCAAATGGATACTGCTTAGTGTTTGTCCCACTCAGCCTTGGCACTTGCTGAGTGTCCATCTGCAATCTTTAATGAATACAACTTCCAGAAAAAATAAGATCATAATGTTATGAAAATAGCACACCTTTCATATGCCTTAATTTTGAGAACCAAAACCAATGCTTCTGAAAACCTTAAAAAGCAAAGGATAGTTTGGATTTCATTTTCTAATTCTGGTTTTGGAAACATATCCTTTTGAGACTCTTTGTCTTTCTGGTCTGTGGATCCCCAAGACCTCCATTGTCATGGAGAAAATGACACATTTATCCCACAATTGCTTTGTGAGGATAGTCATGTTGAAATATGTGGGTTGCTTGAAAACTGTGGTGATGGTTTACAGGTTAGTGAGGGATGGTGCAAGCTAAAATCCTCCACATCTCTTCACTGGTAGGGAGGATATAAGGCCCTGAGAATGCGCGTTGCTCACTGCAGAAAATTTCCTTCTCAAAGTCAAGTTTTGAGCTACTTGCTTTCACTTCCAGCAATGGTGACTTCTCTCCTCTATTCTCTTAGCCCAGAGATCCATCTCTCACTCCTGTCATGGTAGTTATGGCTGGTAGATAGTGATGCAGAGGGAAGTCTGTTATGGGAAACTTCACTTTACAGTCTCTGACTTTCCAGAATTTTAGTATTTGTCTGTTACCGTGTGACATTCTGCTAATGCCATTCTATTCACATTATTTTAAAAGTCAAAATAGAGTTCTTTAAAAGTCAATAGCTAGATGCTTTGGACTTACCTTTGATTTATTTTTTTTCTTTTTCTTTTATTTGTGAATTGTTTATCATTATTATCGAAATCAACTGAAAGCAGATAATAGCAAAGACAGAATGAGGGCTAGAACTCATAAAACACAAAGCTCTATACAGCACAGAGCATCTGCTTGAGTCAAAACCTGAAGCTGTGCAATGTTTCTCACGAGGCAGTAAGATGCCATAACCACTCATATCAAAGCTATATTTTGGTCAAACAGAACAAGCATTCACCATTTATCATGAGTTGTCTCTAGTAAATTATTAGTCACTCTTCCCAGTGCTCCCTAAGCACTGTCAACTTTCCATACTTTGACTGTTTTAAAAGCCTTTTCTTTCTTAAATGACATTTGAAAGGGTGGTAAAAGCAGTTTTTTCTTTTTGATTTATAATTGTATATTGTTAATATTTGGTACACCATCCCAGGCAGTTGATAAAGTACAGAATCTCATTGTGTGTCAGGCCAGCAAGACGAAAAACAGAGGGACAAAAAAGATATATTAACTGTTGTTGTGAAAGGATAATTTATTTTCTACTTCAAGAATTGAAGATAGCTGAATGAAGCAGACACACATGTAAGCTGTAAAGAGTGTGAAAGTTCACATACTTGTTCGATCTCACGTAACCTGGGGTTTGAAGCTATAGTCCCCATATCCCAGAACAGTATTCACATTATGGAGTTATTTTTCCATGACGGTCTCACTTGTCCTTCATTTTGACTTTCATCCCAGTTTGCACTAAAAGGTCATCTCAACACAGTTTTGGTGAAATCAGTACACTCAAAAACCTTTAGGCTTTTGTGACTGACATTTTCAGAGAGATAAAGTCCTTTTGTCAAAAAGCTCCTCAGCTGGTGGACATGCAGAGTCAGAAAAGCTGTTGTTTTCTAAGCTCCAAACTCTATACAATATTGATAATCTCCTACTTGAATCAAGTAAAATCTGTACCAACTCTAACTGCAAAACATGCTATTAAATGACAATCACATTGAGAATGGAAAGTCTGAGTTTCTAGGGAGAGTATACACAATACAGAGTTCCCTGAGGGCATTAAGGATGTTTCATAGATGACTATTACTTCCAACAGTTAATAACTTGAGTTTCTTCAAACCATTGTCAGCATAGAGTTAATGGTGAATTTGGGGAAATCCTCAAGCTATACAGCTATAAAGCATATAGTAAAGCATACTTAAAAGTCAGGAGTGGATGGTCTCCCCTGTGATATCACTGGAAGATCTTATCTATTGGGAATCCCAGCATCAATGTAAAATAGATATTTTTTTGAGAAGGGTGCAGCATAACAGATCTTACTGTTCCATCTACAACTCCTCGTGATTCATCCTACCCAAATTTTAAAAGTACTATATGGATGTCTGTTTCTGAGATAGTCACTCAACATTCCTTTATGATCAAAAGAGAGAAACAGCTATTTTTAAAGCACAGTTTTTCTGACCTATTTTAGATGTGTACTTCTGATTGAGAAGTACTAAGCCGTAACTTCCAGTAACTATACCGACTAACATATTTCTGCTGTCTGTGACAGGGAACAAAAGTGAATTGCTCAGACACTGATACTTACCAATAAGATGCAGCCAATTATGTAACTTAAGTTTGGAAAAGAATCTCTGCGAATCCCAGGTGATCTGCAGAGTAGGTCCTAAGGAATGGTAGTCCAAAATGAAGCAGCAATCTAACACACTGCCAGGAGTTCTCTCCAACCATTTTTAGACTCTTGTATGCTGAACTGTAAAGACTTACTTGTAAAATCATGAAACTGACACTGAATGAGAAGGGAATGAAGGACATCTCCCTCTTTCCTCAGTCTTCTTGATCTAATCTCATGAAGATTAGGGGAATTGACAAGGCCTTTTGCTTTCCCTTTGCTTTTTCTCCCTACGTCATGATTTGCAGAGAAAGCAAACCAGAACACATGTCTAAAAGGGAGACATGGTGTGTTTTGGTTAAGTTCATCATCCAAATGACTGAGGAATGAAACATCTGTATGTTGTCAATAAGTCATCCAGTGACCTCTCTCTGGACCAAGTGCTAACTGAAGTTGCTTAGGTGACATCAGGACAGCAAGCAGAGAGCCTGGAATTTGAAGTTATGTAAAGAACTATGCTAATGAGCTTTAATCAGATGTAACACAAGATTCAACCAAAATTGGCATGTGTTCATACTGAATGAAGAATTAATGAAAAAGCATAATTTTTCAATGCAAGTATAAATTACAATGTATATGGGTGAACGAGAAAATTTAGCTCTGTCTACGGATTACACCAATATTATTGAGAAAGTAAAATTTGGCTTACAGTCCAGTTCTACAAAACTTCTTTGTTATATGTAGTATATACATAGCTTGAAGAGAAGAGGAATATTGTCCCCAGAAATAATTAGAGCACAAAAGCAAGTAATCTCTACAGGTCTGTCTGCAATTAACTAGATGATCATATCACAGTGGTAATGCACCTTTAATTTGGACTACTTCCCTACTAATAGGACAACCAAAGGGCCTAAGTGCCAGATAAAAAAACTAACCAGGGAGTATGATCAAGAAGGTATTTTTTTTCCAAGACACGTAACACAATTAATGTGGTAAAGACGTTAGTTCTGCACAGGACCTACATCTCCAAAGAAAATTAGAGGAAAGTTAAAATTTCAATGAGGACAACTTCAGACATCAGGACCCTTAAGGGTGATAAATAATAAGATGTTCATGAAGAGGAAAAAAGCACTAAAAGGACTTGTACACTTATGGGTAATTTGAAGACCTAAAGAATGCAATCTGTGATGCTACATGAAGTGACTAAACCAGGAGCATGACCATGATGCAATAAGCACAAAAATGGACTGAATCAGACCGTAAACATTCTCAGAGCAATAGAAAATCTTGTAGTGAGTGCATCGAACGGATTATTAGCTTAAATACTGAAGCCTCTCATGCTGTGATACTGTCCAATTTAAACACATGATAGTCAGGAAATCAGAAAATTGTGGTAAAAAACCAGAAAAGCTGATCCGATCAGACTGAAGAATTTGTTTTGAGATCAGCTGAAGTAGTAACTACAGTGAGTACTTCGAATGGAGGAGTTGCTTCTGAGCTATGAATTTTTCCCCAGAAGCAAATTAGTGGGTAATAGGACACAAACAAACTTCATGCAGGGTAAGAGTACTCATTCTTTGAATAGTGAAAATCTCCTGTTCAACTGACATAAACGTTTTCAACAGCAAGAACTTTATCTCCACTGATGGTTCACTTGAGGTCTCAGCTCCACAGGAGGTTGGTACTGCGGCTTATCATCCACAGTTCTTCTTTTCAAGAAAAGTCACAGACTGGATCTGCAGGCAGCTAACTGGTGTTGCTGAAGGCAACGTAAGGACAGTAATGATTACCACCTTAATCTCATTTGTCCCTGCAGTGGCACAGACATGGTTGTTCATCTTCCTCAACACCAGGAATCTCTATGTGCGGTGGTCACCTTAGGTTCCCTTTGTAATTGACACACAAAAATAGACATCTCCAGGGTGCATTTTGTCTGAGAAAATCCTGATGTCTGGTACTAGAAGTGCCTGTTCCCTTCTACTGTGAAAGAAACATGTATTGACTTGCTCAGATGGAGCCTTCCTGTCTTGTAGAAACTGGCTTTTGTTATGGGAGTAACCAGTGCCAGAAGGAATGGAAAAGTCCATAGGGCATTCTGGAGTATTCCTAGGCACAGGGGCAGGGACAACACGTAGGCAGCCTGAACTTAGGGTGAAGTTACATTGCTTGTAAAGATGTTGTGGATACAAGTTTCACATAGGACATTACATCAATCCTAGGATCAGCCAGGCAAGGTAGACTACAAACACAGCTATGATGGTGATTCTGTTTCCATCTAACACTTGGAACACATAACGGTCTATGATTCTGTAATAGCACAGCAGGCTGATCAACGTCAAGCAATTCTAGGCTTGTAATATTCAAACAAGTATTTCCATTTTTAATCTCCTTGTTGATGAATTCAGGATATTGCGTCTATGAAGCATGTGTGAAATGCTTCCCAGTCCAAAACCAAAATATTTTATGTTCCTTTTGCAAAGCTCATTGACTCCAATTTCACAGAATCACAGAACGGTTGGGGTTGTAAGGGACCTGTGGAGATCATCTAGTCCAACCCCCCTGCCAAAGCAGGGTCACATATACCAAGTGGCACAGAAACACAACCAGGCGGGTTTTGAATATGTCCAGAGAAGGAGACTCCACAACCTCTCCGGACAGCCTGCTCCAGTGCTCTGCCACTCTCAAAGTATGGAAGTTCTTCCTCATATTCAGATGGAACTTTCTGTGTTTCAGTTTGTGCCCATTGTCCCTTAACCTCTCACTGGACACCGCTAAAAAGAGTCTGGCCCCATCCTCTTGACATCTGCCCTTAAGGTATTTATAACTGTTGATGAGATCCCCTCTCAGTCTTTTCTCGTCCAGACTGAGCAGATCCAGTTCCCCCAGTCTTTCCTCATAAAAGACATGCTCCAGTCCCCTCATCATCTTTGTTGCCCTTCAAAGAACTCTCTCCAGTAGTTCCTTGTCTTTCTTGAAGTGGGGAGCCCAGAACTGCACACAGCACTCCAGATATGGCTTCACCAGGGCAGAGTAGATGGGGAAGACAATATCCCTTGACCTGCTGGCCATACTCTTCCTCGTGCACCCCAAGATACCATTGGCCTTCTTGGCCATGAGGGCATTTTGCTGGCTCATGGTCAACTTCTTGTCCACCAGAACTCCAAGGTCCTTCTCTGCCGAGTTGCACTCCAGCAGGTCAATCCCCAGCCTGTACTGGTGCATGGGGTGATTCCTCCCAAGGTGCAAGACCCTACACTTGCCTTTGTTGAATTCATTAGGTCGCTCCCCACCCAACTCTCTAGCCTGTCCAGGTCTCACTGAATGGCAGTGCAGTCTTCTAGTGTATCAGTCACTTCTCCCAGTTTTGTATCAGTGAACATCCACATTGTTGATGAATGGGTTAAACAAGACCAGATGCAGAACTGACCCCTGGGGAACACCACTAGCCACAGACTTCCAACTAGACTGCGCTGCTGATTATGACCCTCTGAGCTCTGCCATTCAGCCACTTCTTACTCCACCTCACTGTCCATTCATCTAACCCATACTTCCTGACCTTACCTATGAAGATGTTATGGGAGACAGTGTCAAAAGCCTTGCTTAAGTCAAGGTAGACAACATCCACTGCTCTCTCCTTTTCTACCCAGCCACTCATGCCATTGTAGAAGGCTATCAGATTGGTCAAGCATGATTTCCCCTTGGTTAATCCATGCTGACCACTTCTGATAACCATCTTTTCCTCCATCTGCTTAGAGATGATATCCAGAATGAGCTGTTCCATCACTTTTCCAGGGATGGAGGTGAGGCTGAATGGCCTGTAGTTTCCTGGGTCCTCCTTCTTGCCCTTTCTGAAGATTGGAGTCACATTGACTTTCCTCCAGTCCTCAGGCACCTCTCCTGTTCTCTATGACCTTTCAAGGTTGACAGAGAGTGGCTCAGCAATAACATCTGCCAGCTCCCGCAGCACACGTAGGTGCATCCTGTCGAGACCCATGGATTTATGGGTGTTCACTTTGCCTAAATGATCTGTAACCTGATCCTCCTTGACCAAGGGAAAGTCTCCATTTCTTCAGGCTTCCTCTCTTATTTCCAGGATTCCTGAGGGCCTGCCTGAGCTGTACAGACTGAAGCAAAGAAGGCATTCAGTAACTCCACCTCCTCTGTATCGTCCATCACCAGGACACCTACCTTGTTCAACAGCGGGCCCACATTTTCCCTTGTCTTCCTTTTGCTACTCATGTACTTGAAGAAGCCCTTCTTGTTCTCCTTGACATCCTTGCCAGATTTAATTCCAAGTGGACC
>NW_009606382.1:0-20170 GCF_000690535.1 Cariama cristata | reverse complement strand
TCTCTTCCAACCATTATGATTCTGTGATTTGTATTTTTAATTTTTATTAATGTTTATATCTACCAGTGCTTAAGCAGGAGCTTTTTAAAAGATGCTTTTTCTGTATTAACTACTCTTATGTGGTGGTGGTGGTGGGGTTAAGCGCCATGCGGTTGGTTCATTCTGCCAACTTTACCAACGGAAGTGATAGCATCTCAAGGTTACTTTCTAAAAATAATTTTTAAATAGCAAAATTACTTTTGAATAGTTGTATTCATATATCAAAATTACTCTAGGTTACTTTGTATGAGTGCAAAGAACATTTTTAGGTGTATGAACTATGTATTCCTCTCCTGCAAGCTTTTGACAGAACTTTTATGTCTTTAAATTTCTTAAGAATTGGATGTGGAAATGAAGTTGGAGTTGAGAATCAAAGTTTTAGTCTCTTTTGGAAAATGCTGTCTTTACCAGTGCCTCTGGCAGTATGAACACTGTATGTACCTTTTGTAGTACGATTTTATGTACTTTTCACATTAATGTTGTTTACACATTTCATTAAAATAATCCTCTTTTTGTCTGCCATTACTTCTGTCTCTAGAGCAGAATATGGTTTGTGTTAAAGCAATTTTTTTTTTAAAAAAACCAAAATCAGACAGGAAATACTGCTATGTGTGGTTGTAACTGGAGGAATTTGGAGTGCATGCAACGGCCTGGTTTCCACCTGGTTTTAACACAAGACATTCTTCTGTACAGTGTTGTGTGGATTTCTGCAGGACCTCCAGTTACTTACAACAGAGCTCCTTAAGCAGTTATGCGGGATTTATTATTGTAGTCCAATCTAATTTTGTAGTTAAGGAGAAACTAATGACTATGACATTAATAAAATGGTTATGTGATTATAGTTAAGGTACAACATTTGGGAAGTATTGCAGAGAGGCAAAACACTGTCACTGTGTGTTACATTGTTTAATGGGTTTGCTGATCAACAAGAAAAGTGTGAAGTCAGGGGTGAGAGTTCTTAAACTGCATTTCCTTTGAAAACAGCGTTAAACAGACCAGACTTCCTAGGCGGGAAAGAAGTCACAGCCAGTATAGCTGTTCAGGAGAGGCTGCCAGCACAGCCAAACAAAGCCAAACTGGCTTCACATTTTCACTGAGTGGTGGGAGACTGGGTTATAACTCTGATGCCGCTTGTATTTTCCACATTACCTCTAAGAGTAAAGCACTCTTTCAGGATTATAAAACACTGGCTTCCTTTGGATGCGGAGGGAAGACTGCCACCTGCTGAATCTGTAACATTAGTTCTGTGTCTTCTAGGTTTTCCTTGGTGAAAACTGGAAAATCTTTCAGATCATTTTAAGGATACTTTTTAACACTTTTTTTGTTTGTTTGAGCATGTTTGACCTTAAAATAGTGCACATCTCAGTGGTGGAGTGATACAAAATATATCATTAATAACTTTGTATTCAGAATCTCAAAAAAGAAATGCTATTCTAAAATATGCTTTGCTAGAATAAGAAAAGCTTATTTTAAGTATCAGCTGTATTAATAAATGTAATAAGGTAAGTAATATGGCCATCCAGATTGTTGATGATAAAGCCTTTCATAACTACAAAATCTTTTCTTTTGCTTTTTGCTATCTGCATGAGTTATGTAATGCTTTTCAGTCACAAAGATCACAAAAATGTACACCTCTGTTTTCATTGTTTTGTTTTAGATAAGATGGGAAAAAAACATCACACTGGGAGAGCCCCCAGGATTCTTGCATTCCTGGTGGTGGTAAGCGTCAATTTTCTTTTCCTTTGATTTTTAGAATATGTCAATTGCTAGTTCCAAAAGCTGGAAGCAAGAAATTCAGGTGAGCATTGTAAAAAGGAATGTGAAGATGAGAATCAAGAACCATTTTCTTGTTAAGGAATGAAAGAACAAAAATTTAGATATAGAAAGAGATACAGATATTAGATACCGGAAAAAAATATTGCATAGTTCATTGATAAGAAAGCGTCTTTGAAGGAACGTGGCCTGCCTTTCTTTCTTCACCACCTTCCAGTAAATTGTTCATTTAAGAGATCTTTTTACATATCCTAAATAATTACATTTGAAAAAGCAGTATATGCAGAGACCTTACCTATAGACGTGACCTTCCTCAGTCTACAGTCCACATTCTAGTCACAGGAATAGTAGCATATTAAAGTAATTAGCTGAACCCAGGCTACCAGCCTTTTTGAGAGGCAGCATGCATTAGCATGGGCTTGGTGCTGCAGTGGCTGTATTTGCACAGTTTCTCTCAGCTCAGAAGATGGATAGACACAGGGTTGACTTGTAATTTTTTATGCATGATACCATTTGCTTACATCTACTGGTGTGAAGAGACACATTTGTAAGTGTAGAATTCCCAAGGAGAAAAGAGTGCTCGTAGTCACTGCTCTTTAGCCATGGTATTTATTAGATTTCACGTGATTTGAATATATCCAATATGCCTGGTTTGAAAAAATACAAACTTACAGAGAGTATGTCCAACTGTCAGGAGTATAAGAATGTACAAGTTTTAAAGTGGTCCCATTCAAACCCAAGTGATTTGTAAAGCTGCATGGAAGGTCGCATATTCTTCATTGACATTTATTTCATAGCTTTTAGCTATGTGATGGAAGCCTGGCAAGAAGAACGTGTCTCTTGTATCTCTGATGTCTGCATTATCCATTGTCCTTAATTTTGATCATCTGCAGCAGAGTGCTCAAATTGGCCACAATTCCTTCTTATGGTGCTGGTCTAAGTTACAGAGGATTAAGTCTAAAATAATAAAGAAACACTATGAAACTCTAACAAGCTTTATTCTTTTAATTGTTCTAGCATACACATAATTTAATTCCAGAAACTTCGTGTTAGAACCGATTTGTGTATAAATCTGTTTGAAAGGGGTTGGAGGGAAGACTGTTGGAAGTACCATAATTTCCTTCCATGCTTCATAACCCCGGAACATACCCATTTATTGCCTACTCTTGTCCACACACCTGTTTCTCTGGGCACTTTTGTTTAAAGCACAGTATTGGACCTTGGAAGAACTCCCAGTTTTCTTTCCAGTTTCTTGCCTTTTTTTGATACTACGAATTTGTCCCTTCCTGTGCTTTCTGCAAGTTAATTGCAGAGGTTGCCAGAAGGATGAGGTTAAATGCAGAGCTTCGGTAATACACTTTATACCCTTAAATCTTGTATATTAGACTAACTTCTTGGTCTGTACTACAGTGGTATTAAAGGAATCACAGCATGCTTGCCTCAGAGATTCAGATAGCAGGACTTGATTCCTCATAGATATTTTATAAAACTGACTTCTTTCATAGAGGTGTTTTCATCCCTTGGTGAGGAAGTGATGTGTCTGTTTCTATATATGAACATGCATGCGTGGTGTGCATATACCATAAAATCTACATGAGTGTTACAATGATTTTCTCACCATCTGTGTAACTTCTTAACTTGCAGTGTATTTTGGGATCTTTACTGTGCAGCTCCAGAAAGAAGAGAAACATGTGAACATTCAAGTGAAGCAAAAGCCTTTCATGACTATGTAAGTTTTGTGTGTCTTTACCACAATTTCATTAATTACATGTATAAATGTCATAGAGAAGTGTTTCTGCATTACAGTGGCTCAAAAGTGCAGGTATCGGTCATATATAAGTAACTCTCAGTTTTCTGGAGGTGCCTTAGAATTCGGACTTACTAATTGTTTGATTACCCAGCACCATATGGATAACTCCTGGAAGCTATCTTAGAGATCGAAGTGCTGTCCCATGTGTTAATGCAGAATGAAGAATGTCGTTCTGTCCTCCCCGCCATGGACGCATCAGGCTGATCACAAAGGCACAGGGCAAATGGAAGCACAGATATGTCCTGTCCAAATATCCATACTCTGTCAGTGCTAAAGAAAAGGCTGTTCAGTAAATGGAATTGATCTCCTGGCTTCCGTCAGGACCATAGCGACTTAAAGTGTGATGGTTTTTCAGATATTTTTGTATCTTGAAGTAGATACTTTTCATCAGCATAATAAACACTTAAGCATCATAGAATAAGTTAAATGCAAAATCCTCTGGTCCAAGAGAACCAGAGGAATAAAGGGCAAAAGTATTATGCCAGTTTTGATGCCTCTGAGACTTAGTTCAAAACACAGCAGGGAGTTTAGTGGTGTTTTGCCTGCAAGGACTAATAATAATGATAATTAAAAAAATTCTAGAGACTAGGATCCAAAACATTGAAACAGTTTCATTCAATTTTCTCCATTCTCATAATGTAAATGGACCTCTCCAGAAATGTGGAACTGCATTCCAGAGTTAGGGTGAAATTTAAGTTCCTTCTAGTGTGTCAGCTCCTCTCTGTCTGGTGATTTCATTTTTACTGATGAAATCCTTAGGAGGCTGACCACTCTGAGTTTCTTGTTCCTCTGTGCCATTGATATAGCCTAAAGAGGGAATATAACTCTCTCTCAATACAACCCTGAAACCATTTTCCTTGCGTGTTTTCCAGGTCTGTCTTAGAAGTACTGTATAGTTACTGCAGAAAAATATTTCTACAGCTAAAATTAAAATTGGACTGCCGTAGCCCAATGTCTTACAAACACAAATTTGGTAAAATGGAAATGAGTCAGCTAAGTGACCATTCTCCATTTTCTGTTTTCATAATCTGATAATGGATTGGTGTCGTACAATATGTGAGCTAATGGTGATTTTGCCTTGTAGTTAACAATGACTTAAGTTGTAAATGCACCATCAATACAGTTAGAACTGTTCAGCATATTTTACTTATAGACCAATGCCACTCTAGTACCCTGTTCTTGGTGGTTAGATAATGAGACTAATTGATAAAGGAGCTTGGGCAATTTTGCACAGTCATGTCCAGGCTATATTGATCACTAGTCATAGTTCATGAAAAAAAAGTGTCAGAGAGAGGAACAAAGTTATAAGGAAGTTCTCCACCCACAGAGGTGTTAAGGTCAAACATCTTGATAAAGCATATTCCTCAAATTAAAAATGAAGTAACTCTTGCAAGTACAATTGTTACTTTTTTTTTAACCTGTTCTATTTTAAATGTACAGTTGTTGAAAATACAATATTTAGCTGTTGTTTTGAATCCTTGTTGTTGGAGCAAAGTTTAATTCCACACTGAAGAAGAAATAGTTTTACAGGAATAGTTTATGGCTGCAGGAAATTACATTAGTGAATGAAATTTGTGGAGATCAGAATCCACAGTACGACAGTTGACTTCAGTGAGGGACATTGTGCTCTTAAAATATAACGTGTATAACAAAAGCCAAAAATCTGAAACCTGTAAATGTTGTGAAAAAAGTTTGAATCAAAACGATCGATGAGAGGAAATTTTCAATGAAGAAGTACTTGGAAATCTAAAAAGGAGTGGAGTCTACAATTCTTTAAACTCATGAGAGTTTCATTGATCAGTCAGTTCACTACTGAATCTAAATTTTCAGATATAGTAAGAATTCGAGTAGGTGAATCAAAGTATTGTCAAATGAAAAAAGTTGTCTTAGCATCACCCTTCTAGCATTTCCAACTTTTACAGATCTTGGAGTATTACACGGTCATATTGCTCAGTTCTGTCTGCATGATGAGTATTGTCATAATTCAAAAAAACTGAGAAAATACTCAAGTTCTGTGTGTGATACAATTTTGTGATTGTCTGAACGTTTAAGTTACTGTATAAAGTCATGTTTGATGAAGGAAAAATAAAATCATAGTATGCTTCTATATGCACATCAATCTGTGTTAAGACAGGATGAATGTTTATTTTAGAAATAAATTGGTTTATTTTAGAAATTAATTCACCAGATATTTCTAAAACCGTTTCTCTCTTAATCTTTTAAGGTGACAGGAAAAGCTAATATTTGCATGATTTTTGTTACCATTGAGATAAACTCATCTAGTATCTTCTAGCAACCCTGTTGTCACATTACAGGTCAAGTAATGGAGCATTTGTAGCTGTACTGTCGTACTTGAAATTGAAAAAGCACAGAAGGCTTGTTTATTAATTCATACTAGCAATTCAGAACTTTTTATTAGTTATGTGTTCTACTTGACCTAAGAAAAATCATTCTTGCTGAAGATGTGAGTGGTCTGGTTACACCAGATGTGACATCTTTAACACTAAATAAGCTGTATTAGCTGAACCAGTATCTTGTCTGTCTTTGCTTTTCTGAAGAGAGAAATATTTAAGAATGTTTGATGGAGGAGGAAGGCACTTGCTGACTATTTAATGATTTGTGAAATGTTGCTGCCTTGGTTAACGTAGTTGCGAGTCAGTCTGAAACACACACAGATTGGCTGATAAAATGAACAGATACAGAAAGATTTGGGTTTTTAAAATTTACTGTAAGTTTTACAGTATCTTAACTGCAGTTGCAAAAATAATGCCATTGGATTTCTGCCCCCGCTTCTCAGACAATGCGTTTTTGAGAGATGAGGTTTATTTCATTATTTACTTTGCCATAAGATTTCAGCATGTGCTTTGCTTGTCATTGAATACAATTAAATATCTGCAACCAGACTTTGTACATCTGCAATATTTGTGGGTGAGAAGACTAGCAGAATCCTTCTTGGACTCTGTAGTATTGTCCTGATAAAAAGAGTGCCTGTGGATCTTCCTTCAATATCAACTCTGCCTAATCAAGCAAACTGAGTTTTAAACCTGTGTGTGCCTGTCAGTCTGTGCTACTGTGCTTCTTGACTATTTGTATAAAACAACAGTAAAACCAAATTCTTTTAGGTAACTATTTAAATTTTCTGATACATATGTGTATACAGGTTTCTTTATATAGTAGCATTCCTGTTCTACAGAGGAAGGGCTTGGAAGTACTATTTCATTGCATTCAGATTGTACTAATACAACTTTTGATTTTTATCAAGGTAGTGAGAGGAGAAGAATCTTTCATGTCTGACAGCAGGAAAATAAAGTGACTGTCAAGATGGAGGCTGTAACTGCTTGCAGTACTAACAATGATAATCTTTCTAAAAATCCAATAAATAGAAAAGGAAAGGCCTATTCTGGCTTTAAAAATAAGATTTCCTTGCTCATCCTGAGGTTAAGCATTTGCGGCTCTTCCATATTATCTAAAAGGGATTCTATTTTTATTTTGTATTGAGATTTGCAATTGGAAATGTTTTCTTCTGAGGGAACAAGGTTCTGAACTCATTAGGTACATTTATATACTGTATTTCAGACTTGAAAAGGCAGATGAATGTCATGAAAGTTTGTGTGCTGGATCAGGGAGATAGGTTCTGGCCTTGAAGTTTTAAAATAAATGATTTAGAATTAGAAATTGTTTACATTTCAGGTAACTCAGGAAAGAAAACTGGTGCTTGCCCGCCTAGCCTATTAATATTGCAGACATTGCGGTAGGAGTAGCTTATTTGAAGCAGAAAAGCCCCCATGTTTCTTTTCCAGGTACCTATTGCTTTCCTGGAGGAAAACTTCTCCATGCTATGAAGGCTTCTGAAAAAACATTTACGTGAATGCTCTGAAACAAAATTTAGTCTCCACTGTAGAATGGATTTTTCTTTCTTCACAGTATCCTAAGGAGATCTGTTCATCTCTCTAGTTCAGATCTTGTTTCTCTGGGTTTTGAACTGAGATCTTCTGTTGAGAGAAGCGGGTTGCAACATGCATCTTGTTCCTGCCTTCTTTCCACTTCTTTACATGCTGAAAATGTACTGGGTCAAAAGGGGAAGCAAAACATAAGCGCTGTGATTCCTTGGAGAACAATGGATTTTTAGCAGCACCCCTACCAATGAACTGCCGCAAATCATTCTCCTCTTCCTAAGGCCTGGTCATTCAGTCATATCTCTGGGGTGGTACCTCAAAAGTCTTTTGTTAAAAATTGGTTTCTGTATATAACGGTTAAGATCTTTTTACAGTCCAGAAGTTCCAGTGCCTCTCTCACTCTTCTTACAATGGAAATTCTTTCATGTGGTGTTGGTGCAAAGAGGGACCTATTAATTCTCACAAGTAGCTATAGTAAAACCTTGATTATTTTCCAGGTAAGGTTTTCTTAGTGTTTTCTCCACAGCTTTTTGAAAGATCACTTTTGGTATGAGTAAGGGTCTCTTGTTTGTTTTTATGGCTCCCAAAAGAAGGCTGGGTAATTTACAGGATAAGAAAAAAAGCCACGTTCATTGCCGCAGAGACTGTACAGTCTCATAAGCTGGTACCATATTTCCCCCTGACTTGTTAGCACGTTTTAACAGTGAGCCGTATGACAGGGAGCTTAGCTTATGTGAGGGTTGTAGGATATATTAAAGACTATGCTATAATCAGTTCTGTCCAGATTAGTCCTTTTAAAGGTCATAGTGATATAAATCAAATTTTTCTAGAAGTTATTTGGCGTAGTGTTTGGACATTTGAGATGGCTGATAAATCTCTTTGTGAGTCTTTCATAAGAACATGTTGGATCTCTGCCCTTATTGCTGTATTTCATGGGCAAAAAAATGACCACTTTCTTCTCTGGACCCATCTTCCATCAGCAGAACTAAGAGGCACTTGCCTGCCCTAAATGCCCCAAACCTCCTAATTTATCCTTAGAAATACTCAGAAATTGAGGGATTATGAATATTTTTACATCTTTTTTCGACTGAAGATTACCATGAAAGACCTGTGAGAAGATGTTCTGTGAAGGCATCATTAAATGTTTGTTGGAAGTGACCACAAATCTCAAGCTTTATGTTCCCATAGCACAGTGAAACTGCATTCTGCAACAAGGACTGCTTTATTCTAGTTTCATTAAACTACCTTTTTTCCTTTTAAAACCCCCACAGAACTGTCTTTTAGATGCAGAGTTTTGTTGATCTAAACACATGGAATCTAACTCTGTTTCAGGATAATTATTGAAAATGTATTTTATTTTCTCATTCCCCAGGTGGTCTGAGTTCATGCTTAACAGCAGTCGCAATGTTTTCCAGGCAATCTATCCCAGAACCTCCTTCTCTGCCTTTTGTGTATTGGGGGCAGAAGGACTTGTTTTAGCTGTAGGTTTTCTTGCCTTCTCTAGCTCTTGCTACTGTGATCTTCTGCAGGCAGCCTAGCTAGGGCAGCTTGTCCTTCTAGGTCCTCCTAGATCTCTTGCCGAAAATTGAATTCTAGATCTGGTTTCCAGCTGTCTGTTTCCGTGGAGAATGCATGTTAACTCCTTCTGCTTAAACAAAAATCAGAACAAAAGCTCCCCATCATCCCCAAGTGCGGAAGAGCAAGAGATGACAAGTACCAGTGTCACTTGTGGGGCAAATGCCAAATTGTATTGCCACGGGACCATGAAATATATGGGTCCATGAATAAGATCAACAGATTTCAGATCTCTGAGCGATTGGTAGCCATCCTTCAAACTCAGGAGAGCCTCTCTCCATTGCTTTCTTCCCTGTTTTCGAGGTTCTCCATGGTCCCATGGGCTGTCGTTAAAAGGAGAGGTTCCCAGGCATAATTCTGTGGGTAGCTGTGATTTCCTTTGACTGAGGAGTACGTGGGATACCCTGCATAGTTTGTGTTTGGCCTGCTTCGCTCGATAATGATCGAAGACTGTTGTACCAAAAGCAATGCTTCTGATCTGAGTTACCTATTAACTCCTTACATGAGTTCTGCAAACTTGTGGAAGGCCCTTTACATGTTCACTCGTCATCACTGTATCTGTAATTTCGCCTTCAGAATATGTTTTTCAGACATGTGATTCTACCTACTATGTAGATACTACCAGTGTCCACCTGGAGAACAAGTTATTTCTTAAAACTAGAAAAAACTGATTTTGAGTGGCCAGAGCATTCTTTTTGTAAGTAATATGGAAATGAAAAGCATCGTGTTCCATACAGACATTGTTAAAACAATATCCTTTGCTTTTTGTGTAAATAGCATTCATTTTTAAGAATGAATGAAAGAAATGCCTTTCTTTACTGCTCTTTCATTACGCAGAGATCGTGTCTCGCTTCCCAGTCTTCAGGTATATGTATAGTAAAATGTATTCTTAGATATGAAGGCTAGAAGGAATCTAAGGAAGTCTGGCATTTGCTTTCAAATTCTGTATCTGAACATATTGAGTAAATCAATATGGTTAAAGATTGTCCTGGTCTATTAGAAAAATAAAATTAACAACTAATAAATCGTATTTTGTGCAAAATACTCTGTTAGTATGTCTTGCAAAGTGGTAAGTCCTTGACTTTCTTGTATGTGCAACCAAAAAGCTGTAACTTTGACAAATGTGGTAAGTATTTAGAATTCTTAACTTCCTTCAGTTGTGAATTGTGTGGGTACACTAGTATCAAATGAGGTGAATGTCTTCATGGGAGGACAGTACTTACTGGAGGGTTTGGAGAGGACAGTGTGGTTCGCAATTTGAGAGTCTTGTACAAGGGTATTGGCAGAATTGTACACAGGCAAGCTTAACTTTTTCAGTCTCTTCAACTCCTTAATTTTATTGCTTAGTAGGTGTTCCTTAATGCAGTTGTGTGGAAAGGATTAATTCAAAGCTTGCTCCAGCCCCCAGTCAAAGTAGGCATCACTTTCTGCAAAACTGCATTGACTTGTATCAGGATTTGGTCCACATAATTACAGGTGTGTCTCAAAATGTTGCACTGTTACCTCCAAGACTATGAAACTGTTCTTGTTTGCTCTTCAGAAATTTCAAAGTTGAGAAATTGGTACTTTCCTTGGATTGTAGAGATGCCTTTTGCACAAAAAGACAGATTTTTTTTTTTCTGTTTCCTGTTAAGAAACCACCCAAGAGAATTTTTATTCTCACATTTACATGAAGAAGGAAGATGGGCTCGCTCTGCTCGTGCCATTGTCCTTCATCATTCTTTCCCATGAATTATTGGATAATATGATGATTAGATTTGAATTACTCTGTGTCACAAATGTTAATTGTAAGCTCTGATACAGAAATATGTTGTTTCTTACAGTCCACATAATTTTTTATCTTTGTAGAGGTAATTTCACAGGTAAATTTGTGCTGTGCTTTCCTTTTAATGTGAGGACTAACCCATTTGTTTCGGAGAGAAACAACAAATGGGAAAAAGCAATTTTCCTCCCCAAAATTTCAACACTTCTCCTTTGAATGGAGATTTAATTTTCTCAGAATTTAGAACTAAAATGGTTAATTAGTTTGAGGTAAGTGAAAGCCTCTGACAGTATAAAGAACCACCATCTCCCCTGAAGGCAGTTTAGCTTCTCTTTCATGGTTCCCAGAGGGAGGCAGTGGACATGTTGAAAGAGTGCATCTTTTGGAAGAACCATTTTACACTTCATTTTCATTGAAAACAATAGAAGATAACAGCCTTTCTAATGAGTGGAGGCTTTCCGGGAATGTTCTGTGCAAAAAAAGTATTTATTCAGAATAGAGGAGTAAAAAGATTTATATACACTGTATGTAAAACCATGCCAAAGTTATGAAATGGGACAAAACTTTGTTTCCTTTTGCTCAGAGGAAAAGGGGAGTATATGAAAATTCAACAAGTTAAGGGAGAAGTTGGTGATTTAAGAGATAAAGTGGATGAGGTAGAGGTTAAAAGACTAAGGGAAGTGGCTGGAATGCTCACGCTGCTTTGGAACCTTCCAGAGTAGTTTAATTTTTACAATATACAGGTAAAATCTGGTTGTAAGATTATTTTTTTTAATGTCAATAGACACACTGTTAAATTACTAGATGCTTTAGTGCATAATAGATGTCTCCACGGGTGCCATTCTCTGTGTTCTGAAGTCTAGTCTTTCTTTATAATTAAAATAAAACCAAGGCGCTTCTGCTCCAAAGTTATGACATACGTTATTGCCTAGAAGAATACTCTACTGGAAACTTTTGACCAGTTTGATGGAAATCCCAGAATACTGCCATTTTTTTTTCCTGCTTGGTTGTCCTGATGAAGAATTGTTAACTTCAACCATTTCTCAGATTGATGTTGTTAAATGTATCTCAGTGCAAAATTTCATCCAATACTCCTGATGTATTTGGAATAGAACTCTGCTGATTCAAATTTCAATTTTCTATTTTTTTTCATTTGCTCTGATAGATTATTTATGCTACCACAGCAAAAGTTGTATTACAGTTTAAATTTTAAACTTTATAAACGGAGTGAACTCTAAATCAAGGTTTCAATGGAGAGGGGATATTTTTTTCTGTTACTGTTTGCTTTATTTTTTCATCCTACTGTGAGTTTAAGTAGCATGCATTGAGAAATGTCCTGCTTCTAAACTTTTGGTTTAGTAGTTGTATTTTAAAACATTGTATTTACCACTGTTGACATACAGATCATTCTTATTCATTGCATAGTGTATGTGGTATGTTTTTACAGCGCTCCAGAAAGTTATTAAAGGAGGTTAAGTTGTAGCTTAGTAACTTTGGGAATATTAAATTGACTAACAAATGCTCTGAATTTGGAGTTAAAGATCTTCTGACATTAATATTTAACACTGATTGTGCATAATGCTTTACATCAATAAAGGACTGAACAAACATTTGATCAATAGAGAGCAAACGTTGGATTAAAGCCTTGCAACAACACAATTCCTCTGCACGATCTTCATCTCCCTCAGTGTTCTTTCTTTTGATCCTTTGTTTTCCATAGGAGGATTTTGCCTGATGTTTCTAATGCTAAATGATTTAGGTAACCTTCTATTAAATGTTTGCATTTAACAGTTCCAATTTCACTAGTGAGATTTTTCTCTGAGCTTGCTACGAGAGAGTATTTTGAGAAGTCTGCAAAGGTGTGTGCCTCTGTCTGTGCATCTGTATGTAGCCATACATTTGTCTCCACCAGAATACAGTGCAAGCCACTGCTACTTTGATGTAAAGAATTTTTCTTTTTTTGATACCAGTATTTGGCGAGATTTGAGGCACTTTGCCTAAATGTATTCTTATTTAGCCTCATAAAAAGTAAAAGTGAAAGTGAGAATCTTATTTCTGAACAATATGCCAAACACAGATTTTGTAATAAGCTTGGCTGCTCTGATAATACGTCTAAGTGACTCATTTCAGACTTGCTTAACACATGCCTGGAAAAACCAAAGACTTATAAATTCCATCTCCTCTCTAATATGATGAAAGATGAAGCCTGAAGATTACAAATTGCAGGAGACATGCAGCTTTTAGTAACAACAGCTGAACAACAAATGCCTTATGAGAGGTAGTGAAAAATGAAGTAATGAGGAGGAAAGGCAGGCAAGCCTCTTGAGGGAACATGGATATCCATGGCTGACTAGAACTGTCACATCCAAACATTACATTAAATATGGAATGCACATTATATAACACGAGTCACTGGGAACAGATAATAGTCTTTTTGAATTTTCTACCAAATTAATGCCTTAATATTACAAGCAATTGTGCTAACATGGATTCTTGAGCTTGCCCAGAATGTAATACTTGAGAAGAAACTTTGCACAGATCTCCATATTAGAAGACCTGTTTTGCAAATGGGGTTTTGAAATCTTTTCTCGTTTTGAATTCTTTGCATTCTAAACACATTCACATATTTTCAGTCGCTGAGTTAGCTTTCAATATACACAAATAGAGCATTTAATTCCCATGTATAGTATTGCAAAAAAACCATACAAACTCACACGTGTACCTAAAGAAAAATAGAGATTGTGGCATAATCAAGGAGAATCAAAATTAAGCTTGACTTAAGGTGAAAATCTGCTTTGCGCTTTGTCATCGTAGGCTGTTTCGTTGAGACCCCTCCATAACTTAAGTGGACATATCCATAGTCCTGTCACAGTAACGTCCACAAACTAGATTTATGCCAGTTAGTGAGGATACCTGTAACAAAACTCAAATGCAGTAGTCTGTAACCCATCAGAGGCTAAATTTACCTTGCCAAGAAAGTAGTACTCTGCATAATTCACAACAGAAGAGGTGCATGACCTTCCTAGTTTACTCTGACATAGGAAGAGGAAGACAAAGCTCTTCATAAGTTGTATGATAAATATTATCTTCTGAGCCATAGAGAATCTGGAAAACATTTTCCAGTTCTTTCAGATCTGATTTTTGTAAATGTATTGCAAAACTGAAATTTTAGCCTATGAAAAGTACAAAGTTCTTAACTATAGAATTAAGGAAATATAATCCATGAAGTGAGTTTTAATATCTTTTCTATGTTAAGAGAGAGGCAGAAAAGTATACAGATAGTATATATGCGTATACTGGAGTAAGATGTTAAACTTCATAAATCAGTTTTACATAAGTAAGATTTACAGTGAGATTTGTAAAGGCAGACACTAGAATCCCTGTGGAGCATGACCTCATTGACTTTATCACAGATCTACACAGATGTTGTGATCTGCCTGTACAGATCTCATGGTAGGATCAGGGACTTTGGCCTTAATCTGGCAAACAATTTCATGGTTCAGTAGTATTTTACCTGTGAATACTCTGATTAAACACACGTATATGTTTGCAGTATCAGGATCAGAGGAAATGGTATGAATACAGTGGCTCATTCTTGTTTACTGTCCAATTTTAGAGTTATTTCTTAATATAGAAACCAGCTATTAATTTATTTACTCTGCTTTTTTCTGCATATTCATGTACAAAGAGACACTTTTCCAATTCCCTCTATTGTGAAGGAAATACCAAAATTTCTGTTTTTAAGGACAAAACTGTCGAAGATGAGTTCCCTGGACAGCTGTTGCATATCACTGCAGAAAGCTTATTACTCCATCCTAGCAGTTAATTTATAATATTTTGTTTAATTTCCCACTGTTTTCATGGTTTGACTTTATTCTGTGTATAGCAACATGGTGTTTTCTGACTGTCGTTGCTCATTGCTTTATTTTTCTTGCTTCAGCTGCTTTCCCCCTGTTTTTACATGGTGGACGTGTTGGGCTACGGACTGATAGCTCCTACCATTCCTGAGTCAGATCCAGCTGCTGTCTTGGCTTTCAGTTGTTTAGAACAGTTTACTTTCTGCTAGTTGGATAGTTTAATTTAGCATTTTCGGTAGCTGCACTCCTTCCTTGAAAGGTGGCTACCTGAATAGTATTAATTCTTGGGGGAGTTAATATGGTGCATTCTCTGAACCCCCAAGAATATTCATTCCAGACTTTGCTACAAGGCTTCTTCCTGCTCTATCAAGTTTAATCCCATGCCTTTTCAACATTGAGACGCATAGGGAAAGTTGTTATTTCCTTTTCCTCTTAGCCGGAAAAAAGGGAGCTCCTGTACACCCCTGCTGTCTTTCCTGATAATTTGCTGAATTTCTTCTTCCTGGAACAAAACTGGTATTGTTAATTCTTTTTGCAGCACTGCAGTACGTGGAGGGTTTTGTTGAAGCTTCTGTTCCCTAAATCACATTTCTTAAACTGTGTGAGAAACTAGCTTTCATTATTTTTTAAAATATCTTTTTTAGCCTGCCTGATTGCTTAGAAAACATGACGTGAGTGAATGATGGAAAATGATTAGGTACTAAAAAAAGAAATTTCCGCAGTAAAGTTGACATTGCTTATATTCAGTTTCCTGAAATCCAAATTAACACAAGAAAATGGTATTGAAGGCATATCCAAGAGGGTGATTTCAAAAGGGGAGTTTAATAGGTTTTTAATATTCTACGCTGTTGCTAGATGTCATCTTATCCCATAGTGGTAGTTCAGGAATTTTTATAATTAATAAAGGTACATTTTCTTACTACCACTAAAACACACAAATAAGTGTAACTTTCACTTTTCTTACAGTATGTGTAATAATTTCATGAAGTTGAATCTGTAGTTTAAGATTATTTTTAAAAGCTTGGTTTTAGTTACTTAAACTTTTCTGAAACTTAAGCAGTTCCAACGGAATTGTCTGTTCAAGGCGTCTGCTTCAGGCTGACCTCCTTTTTTCCTAGTACCTTTCAGCAGAAATGGCGCTCTCAGGCTTTATAGAGATATCGCTAGATGGGTGGCTGGATAGAACAAAAGAATGAACAGCACTGTTCCCTCTGGTGGAACCATAGTGTTTTGTTGGAGGAGAAAGGAAGGGATGAGGTAGCTCACCCACCATAGCCAAAGTAATCTTTGATGATACAATGCTTCTACACACTGGAAGCATTATTAGACGTTGACATCAGTGTTGTAAATGACCTAAATTCTGTATTTGTAAATATTGGCCTTGCACTCAGTAGACTTCTTACTTACCACCCTCTTGTGCTACAAGATGAAGCTGGAGGGATGTGCAGCCCAATCCATCTGTGGAGCAAGGGTCCCACAGAAAAAACTGCTATGCATAATCATGTAGTTGCCAAGTGATTCACCATGCTTACAGGCCATTTTTAGAGGAGGAGAGGAGATTTGAAATCCTCAGCAGATGCTTGAGGAAAATGGTGGTCACCACTACCCTTCCCATGAAGCTGAGTACAAGTGTTTGTCTAGTGGAGTTCTGCTGGGAATGCCTGGTTTCTGGAGCTGGACAGAGAGAAACTGCTGTCCGAGCACCGAACTGCAGAGCTGCTTAAACCTGGTGCTTTTGGGAAGAAAAAGGGAAGTTAAACAGCTGCAAACTTGGGTTTAAAAAAAGAGGCTGCGATAGCAGTTAGACATCTCTCAAGCTACACGGTGGCAGAGGTGGGTCCTTTCTAGGAGGTTTTTTTTTGTTAAATACCTATATTCGGCTATGTTGCATTTAAGTCCCATGGTCGGCACACAAATTATCTTGTCTGGAGCCTTTACATCCTTCCAGAAGACTCTCTGCAATTCTACTGCTGTCTTTGAAGCATTCATCAGTGACAATTTGGGTTAGTCCATGTTTCTGTGGATTAGACAGCCCTAACAAACAGTACATTTAGTGTTGAGTGGCCGGTGACTTAAAAACTTCAAAATAAATGGAAGAGAAAAAATTATCACCTTGATATGTTTATTTTGTTCTTTCTTCTTAATTTGTCAACTACCGAAAATGCAAAATAAATCAATCTGAAAAAATAAATAAGAAGGCAGTTGAATGACAGTATGCACATTACAATGCACTTCAGCTACCCCAGCTATTCTGCTCTTGGGAGCCACAGGGGATTGATGTTAACAAGGTTCCTGTCTCCTGTTCTTGGGCAGTGGGATTTTGTGTAAACTCAGGCCCCTGATGGTTCAAAAACAGTGCTGGCAGAAAGAGCAGAGGATGACTTGTTAATAGCGTTAACTGGAAATGGCCCAGTTAACATTATTAACATTATTTCCATTGAGCTTAGGTTTGAATGATGGTTAAAACCTCTGTTTTTGTTATGTGCCTTAAAAATAAGCTTGAAGAGAGCAGGAACTGAAAGAGCTAGTAATTTAGGCTCTGATGATTTTGATACTGTGAATTAAATCTCAGCTATACATGCCTAAAGATTGCCTACAAATTCTTGCTAATACAGGTAGTCTGTTTTGGTTTGGTTTTGTTGGGGTTTTTTTTTTGGTTTTTTTTTTTTTGGTTTGGTTTGGTTTTTTTTATTTTATTTTATTTCTTTTTTCCCTTCAAAATCTTTGGAGTATGCAGCAGCTTTTATTGAAGTGAGATGAACTCCAGAGGTGGTCCAGCTGTCATAAATCAGGCTGCCTATTTAAGAGGCTGGTGCATGAATAGGCATTAGGATACGTATCCTTGCAAATCTGAGGGTTTATTGTTTCAAGCCATGGCTTAGTTCATACATGTATCGGTAGTAATATCTTTGTTCTTAACAAATAGGCATTTTTTTGATACAGGGATAATACTGGATTAACCGAAAGGACTCTGTAAACCAGTCACGTAAAAGGCATGGTATACCCTCGTTCTGTCAGGAACTTCCTGGTTTAAAAAAGTTATAGTAAAACATAGTAATTCAAATACCTATTCTCTTCTCTTTTTAGATTACTCACAGTTTTCAGAATTTCAGGTTAAGATCAAAGGAAATATTTTAAGAAATAGATCATAAAACATTCGCATACTGGATTTCCTATTTATTAGTGACTAGGAGCCATATCAGAAAATGTGTTCCAACTTTGTTAAATGGGACCTGGTAAATGTTGCAGTTGTTGAGATACTGCCTTGATAATAGCAGAGACTGAATTACTGTTTCTGTGTGTGTTGTAAGCAATTATACATAACCATTACCTAAACGTGTATATTGTGTCTTCTCGTGGAAGAATTCTATTAGTGAAAATTGCCTTTTTGGTAGTAATTTCTGTGTTATGTTTTTGCTCAATAAGCAAACCATGAAGCTATTGAAGCTGCAAAACTAAAATGTGTCCATTTTTGTGTTGCGGATAACGCATCTTACTTGAACATTTTAAAACATGTCAAGTTACACAGCTGTGGTGCAGTTCTCCAGGCTGAGTGCTCATTTTATTTCCTATGACACTGAATCTGTCCATCCTTAAGCTTTTTTTTGGATGAGCTCTAACTCTTCCCTTGGCTGAAAGATTGTTACCTATGAATGTCTACTCTTTCACAGATGTCAGGCCTTATAGGCTAAGTGCCCTTTGCTCTGCTTGTGCTAAAAATTTCTATTTTCACTGCTGGCTCTTTTGGTTTGCCCAGGAATGTATATACATATCTATACAAAAATGGTCAGCTTACATGCTCCTAGCTCAGTATCTTCCTTCCTGAAGCTTTCCAGAGGTTGAGGGTTCTTTGCGTTCCATGGGATTTCTCCATCCATCTATCTATCTAGAGGACGTGCTCTTTTCCTAACGTATAGCTGGTTTTCTTCTCTATCTGTTCCTGTGCTCACACTGCATGGTTTGCTATGAAAGCATACCTCTGGTTGTCCTGTGTCACATTTCTTGCATCTTTGAGTCTCACTTTTTATCATCCTCAGATTTCTAATCCTCATTTTATTGTCTGCTTAGTTTTTTGAGGCCCCAGTGGTGACATTAATTCTTCTGGTTGTCTTCAGTGGAAATTCAGGTGCCCCAAGAGACAAAATACTGTTGTTGGAGTTGTTTTCTTAAAGTGTGACTTCCATGGAAGGTACAAAGGCTTAGTAAACCTGTGCTGGTACTGCTTCAGAAGATACATTACATACAGTTAGGAGGTGTGCTGCAATACTTGGTATTCTAGACTCAATGTAAAATTAATAGAACTGATCATTAAACGGGGGTGAAGTTGAGTGAAGTACAAAGGAAAAATTGTAACAGGACAATGTTTTAGAAGTGCCTTTTGTGATTTGTCTTGTTTTCAAGTCACCAACATGTAGTAAATAAAAGTGATTGACTTGAAAGTCTCCAAACGTATTTATTTCTAGAAAAGAAAAAATACTAGAGTTTCTTAAAAGGTGTTTTCCTGTCACAGCAGATGTATCCTAAAGCTTCCTCAAGTTTTCCCTATAATTTTATCAGAAATGTTAGTGCTTCTTGCATTTGAGAGTGCTTCCTTAGTATAAAGAGAAGGAATTTTTAAACCTAATGCTCTTAATAGACCTGTGGCTCACAAATGCTCTTGTAAGCATTTGGCTGCTCCGTAAGAAGGCATTTCCATACTAGTTAATTGATATTGCACAAATTGCAAGAGTAAAATGGAGTAGTGTAATTGTTGAATGTCTAAATTTGATGTTCTGATTTTTAAGTCTTCTATGTGTTTACAGTATTTTAGGGTAACTTTGCCAGAATCTCACTATGAATATCTTCCAAGGGTCTGTGCGGAGCTGACTCATATAGCCCAGCTCCGTGCTCCAGCACGGCTGTGAGGGTCTCATGAGGAACCAGCATGGAGCACTCCAGAGCATAGCTAGTGAGAGGGTTAGCCAGTTTGACACCAGGAGATCTGAACACAGAAAAGGACAAGGGGCTGGGGGGACTGTCATTATTTATTGTGAGTCAGTTTTCTCTCTCTCTTTCTACATGCAGCTTTTTAAAATGCTTGTGGGTTCACTCAGATAAAAAAGCTCAAGCAGAAAACTTCTGCAATTTGCCATTTAAACATTTCTGAAACAAAATTATTTTTTGATTATTACCTATTGTGGTGAGTTGACCCTAACTGGAGGCCAGGTGCCCACCCAAGCCACTCTATCACTCCCCTCCTGAGCTGGGCAGGGGAGAGAAAATGTAAAGAGAGGCTCCTGAGTCGAGATAAGGACAGGAAGAGATCACTCACCAATTAGCATCGTGGGTAGAACAGACTCGACTTGGGGAAATTAGTTTAATTTATTGCCTATCAAATCAGAGTGGGGTAATGAGAAATAAAACCAAGTCTTAAAAACACCTTTCTCCCGCCCCTCCCTTCCTCCTGGGCTTAACTTCA
>NW_009606381.1:0-4480 GCF_000690535.1 Cariama cristata | reverse complement strand
ACCCGGCACTTGTTCTTGTTGAATCTCCTACTGTTGGTCTTAGCCCATCGATCTAGTCTCTCCAGGTCCCTCTGCAGCGCCTTCCTACCCTCCAGCAGATCGACAGTTCCACCCAGCTTGGTGTCATCTGCAAAGTTACTGAGGGTGTACTCAATCCCCACATCCAGATCATTTGTAAAGATATTAAACAGCACCGGCCCCAAACCTGAGCCCTGGGGAACACTGCTAGTAACCAGCTGCCAACTGGATTTAGCTCCGTTGACCACAACTCTGGGCCCAGCCATCCAGCCAGCTTTTTACCCATGGAAGAGTCCACCTATCTAAGCTGCAAGCAGCCAATTTATTTAAGAGGATGCTGTGGGAGACCGTGTCAAATGCCTTATTGAAGTCTAGATAAGACTACATCCACAGCCTTTGACTCAACTCAGAATGTCCTGGAAAAAGTGTAACTGGAGCCAAGGACTCTTGCCTAGTTTCTCTCCTGGAAGAGAATTCACAGGCCAGCAAACAGGGCAGTTTCCATGGATTTACTGACCTTTGGAAAAACTCTTGTCGCAGGAACTGGAGGGTGGTAAGCCTATTTGGCAGCCCAGTCCAAGCTAACTGAATTCCACTTTTATTGTTTTCTGTGTAAGAAATAGACCACATTAAGACCAGCAGGAAATTATGTTGGAGACATCTGCCAGAGATGTCAAATCTCTTTCAAATTTGACTAGTGAAAGCAGATTTTGCAACGTAATCTGCAGCTGGTATGAACTGCTTTGAATCAAACCTGATTATGACTTTGGCACTGATACTGCCTTCGTAACTCCCAATTCTTTTACTTTAATGGAAGACCTTGGGAGCTGGGACACTTCAGGGAACTACAGAAAACCCATCTCAGTTTCACAGCCAGGCTCTAGAAGACTTGCAAGTTGAAAGGCAATCAAAAGCAGTATCTATCTGTGAATTTAAGCATGTCCATTAAGAGATATCGTCTGCTTTTATTTCCTGCTTCTGACATCTGGGCATACTAAAAAATGGTATTAAAACAGATTAAGACCATAGGACAGTAAATGGTTTCACACAGATGGGATGCATTCCTTTTGTCTCAAGCCAGGACTGAGTCTCTGGAGCTACCAAAAGCCCTTTGTGAGAGTGTCTGGGTTATGTACACTCAGTGTCATCATGCATCAATGTCCTTAGATGATCTGCATGAAACTCAGGGTTTTGAAACAGTGCTGTGAATTTGGCACCAGAGTCAATTAATCCAGAGAACAGATGTGATATCCCTGATACTCTGATGCCAAGTATGAAGCCACTCTGGCGAGGTGCTTCACAAAGCAAGATGCTCCACAGTATAAAGAGGATCAGAACTGTCAGCATCAAAATATTTCAGAAGGCTATATGCTCCTTTACCCTAGAGAGATCTCATTGCAATTTTAATCTAATTGAAAGCCATTTTGGCTAATGCTCATTTGGGCAATAGCAGACTTAGCACTGCACTGAGAGTCCAGGGGTCTCCTCTCTTGGGCATAACATGGAGCCAACACACAGCAGAAAATTCTCCTTGGTTAATGTGCTACTGAGACACACTTCATCTGTGCAGGCAAGCTCTGCAACATGGCAGCTTCAAAAAGAAAAGCTGGTTGCCTAAAAGGCTATGTGGCAACAAACAAAAATATTCTCTATCAAGTTGGGGTAAAAAGTGGAAACAGAACAAAAAAGAAGCATACCAAATGCAGCCACATTCCCCATGTCTACGTACTGCAAGACTGTGATGTGGTGGCAGTTGGAACTGACTTGCCCTCTGCCCCAGCAGCGCGTGAGGCAGGGACCTGACAAACTGCATTGAGAGTCTTGTGAAACACATTGTATCCCAGGAGCCAGTGGTTGTGAATAGGCCATGTCTGCTGTATTGGGCCTTACACTTTGGGCCAGAGAAGCCTGTATGTTATAGAGGTAATCTGTAATTTATAGTGTCTTTGGGAAAGTTAATGTGTACATGGATCAAGTGGTGGAATGTATTGATCCTGACCAGGAGACTATTGTACATCGAGGAGTCAGAGGCCCACACCATGGCTGACCTGAGCAGGAGCAGGACTGTGCTGCGCTCTGCTGCACTGCATGTCCAGCGTGGCCTTCAGTCCTGTGTTACGCTGCACAGGTCACTTGACATAGGACAAACTCAGCCAGTGCATTGTAACGGAGGATCATACAAGCAGCTCCCATGCACTACTGGCAATTACATTACCTGCGTGGCCTTGCCCTTATCTAAATTGCTGCATGGCGTTCTCATGCAGACATCTTTTATAAATATTCTTGTAAGAAAATTGAATAGTAACTGAAACAACCAAAACGGAGGAATCTCTCTCCATACATGGGATCTGTGCAGTGTGCCATGGGAAAATCCATCTGGGGTCTGTCCAGTGCTGCATGAACGTAAAATTCCCACTATCTGAAGGGACACAAGATTTATTTGCTACCTACATACCTCTTTCTGTTCTATCAGCTATTTTATTAAGCCACTTGCTCACGGGTGTTTCTTACTGAGATCCAGAAAGAGCCTCACACTGCGTTTCTCTGCCACCTTGCCCCCCACTCCCTGGTACAGAAGTTTGGCACCCCACTCACAACCTCCACTATTGGGCAAATGCTCGGCTGTGCAACTCTTCCACCGAGTCAAACTTATTGTGATGGGGGAAACTCACACTAAAATTCCCACAACAAATGCTCTGTCTGCCCTTAATCTGGTCAGCATGTGAGGACCTCAAAACCCTAAAGACAGTCAAGTCCACTAAAAGACTTTTTCTGTCTATTTCCAAGTAAAACTAGCAATGGCCAAAATTATTACCTGGTTGGCTGCACAGACTGTCCCCTCTCCATTCAGCTTTTATTTCTCTAGCCTGACTGAATAATAAAGACTTCCTAACTATTCAAACATATAGCCATCTATACTTATTTATAAAATACCACTAAAGATTTTTAAACATATTTAAGATTCTGTGATTTCACAGACCAATTCAACAGGTTTTGGGTCTAACTGTCACTTAGGTTACTGACAGAAGAGGGTAACAAGCAGCATAAATCAGGCCCAAGTGACTTCAGACAGCAGGGTATGTCCTACCATACCTCAAGAACTAAATAGTCTGAATGAGGCCCGAACTATCGCATAGCATGTCAATAATGAACCAATCTGTCAATAGTGAGATGCTCTTAGGTGAAGCAGAAAGGATGGAATGGGAAGAGGAGACTGAATGCTGCATTTTGATTCATGCCATTGCCTATGGTCACCTAGAGATAGAATGAAATACATCACTGTGAAAGGTCCTCCAGGTCCTTTTAGTTGATCTTGGGATACTGCAGCTTCAGCAGCAAGTGGACTTGCGAGCCCATCTTGGGCTCAGTGTACTAAGCCAAAAGCCACATCGCAAATACTTGCAGATGCCGTTTGCAAAAAGTTACCGTGGAGAAGTCAGGTGGAGAAAACAAGCACTCTACATGACCTATGGGATCCAACTGACTCTCACTTTGCATGTACACATGTAGGCAGCCCAAGAGAATACAGTTTTGTTCTCTGAGTCACTTCTGGGCTTTTTCTGGCTCTTGGAAGTGTCAGTGTGTGCTTTCCCACCAATTCAGTGGAAGCAGGGGCAGGAGCCTTTGGATGCCGTAAACTGCTTATGGCCTTAGTTGGTGAACCTGGAACCAATACATTAAGATACTAAGCAATTCACTACTCTTTTAAAACTAAGAAATGGTTAAAAAAAATTAGAGAGATGGACTTGCTTACATTTACTTTCGTTTCACATTTGTCAGCATTTCACTACTTTCAGCTCAAACCAACTCACGGTACACACTCTTGAGTTACATTAGAGACTAATCTAGCCCTTTTCAAACAAATTCCTTTCCAAATATTTGTGACTTTTTCTGAAGATATTTTTAGTGAGACCCAGTCTAATGTTATTTCTTCTAGAAGTTGCTTGTTGATTTGACGTTCAGGAATGGAAGGGCTGTTTTGTGTTAAAATAACAATCTCAACTGAGAATACAACCTCTTTAGTCCCTGCTGCGTGGAGCTTTCTACCTGTTGGTAACATAGCGATCGCCAAAATAATCAGAGCTGAGCTTAAAGGCTTCTTCTGCCTTTCAGAAAACTGCGTAACATGCAGCAAAGACGGTATCATTTATTCTTCATGCCCAGCGTCTTCCTGATGCCCCTGCAGCTTGCTGATCACTGCCTGTCAAAATATTTAGAAGACCGAAGAGACTCACTCTGCAGTAATTTTGAAGCTGAAAAAGATCTGGGTTTTTTCATATTTAGTGAATATATAATGAATAACCTTATTCTTTTAAACACAAGTTCTATTGCTTCTCTTTTAAGTCTTTGGATTTCAGTCTGCGTTTTGGTTTGGATGTAAGGAAGAGTCCGAACCTAGCCTAGCACTAGAAGACTGACTCATGCCCCACGTTCTGCACAAAAGCCTGGGCGTAAGGCGCCC
>NW_009606380.1:0-12271 GCF_000690535.1 Cariama cristata | reverse complement strand
GCTCCCAGCTGCCCGCACGGTGAGCCGGGCGGCGAGGGGGCCGCTTGGGCTGGATGGGAGTGTGGGCCTCGTCGAGGGGAGGAGCGGGGCCGGCCGGGGCTCTGACGGGCCTGAGTGAGGTGGCCGCAGTTCCTGACGGGTGAGGGGTTTGTCAGCTCCCTGAGCGCTCAGTTGCTCGTCTCCAGCTGCTTTCTCGGCTCTCCTACGAGGGATTGTGTTTTAGAGCAGCCTTTGTTAATGCTTTATTTTGGAAGCTTGACTGTTGCGGTGGAGGCATTAAAACAGATTTGTTGGTGTCCCGTGTGCCATCGTGTAATTACGTTTGTCCTTTAGGTCCTACTCTTCTGTTTGTCAAGACCAGCCAAGGAAAAGAGGAAGGAAGAAGGTTTTATGCTTGTTCAGCTTGTAGGGATGGAAAAGATTGTAACTTTTTCCAGTGGGAAGATGAGAAGGTAAGAGAGCACTGCTTAAGACTATGGTAAATATTGCGGATTTGTTTCTCTATTTAACAGAAATTTGAAAAAAAAAAAGAGAGTATATTTTATTATGGATATCTGTGGCAATTGCTGTTTTGTAAACTTTGTCTAATTGTTTATATTTAGCGGAGCGCATATTTCTGTCAGGAGATCACGTTTCAAGTGTAACTTTCAAGGAAGGCTGTGTACGTTTTGAGCAAAACTATCCCTTGCTACTGTATTGCCAAAACGCTTAGCTACTCGAGTTAGGAAGTTTGCCAATACCATGTAATGTTGCACAAAGTAGCATAGTTCTGATCCCAAGATGTCTTCATCTTCCATGACTGAGACAGAGAAAATCTGGTGGATACAAGCAAACAATGGAATATACAGAATAGTGAGATGAAGGGGATCAGTGTGATGCTCAGTATTCTCAGAATATCTGCAGTGATTTATCTTCACCAAAAGAACTTTGGTCAGATAATTGTAGGGTAGCAGAGTTGGGATTGGTATGTATTCACGGAGAGCTTGCTGCAGTTTTTGTCCACTACATTTTGTGTTACTTTTTCTGTTTCCTAAATGGGTATCTTGTGTTGTGGTCATTGTCCTTAGCAGGTTGGCAGGCAGGAATTTAATCAGGTTCATAAGTGGTTCATTGCTGTGCTGGTTAGTACTGAAAAGTTGTATAAAGGGAAAACAAGATGGTTAATTACTTGGTTGTATAGATTTAAATGATATTCCTAGTGAAATTTCATTTTGAATGTCACTTGTATCATGGTGTCTTTTATTCTATTGAATTTTACTGTCTCCCTGTTTAAACAAATTGGTTCCATGAGTTTTGCGCAAATGTCTTGAAACTCTGTTAACTGTGAAACCTTAAGTGTGTTTTATGCTTAGGAAGTAGAAGGCTCAGAGGAGAGCTGTCACGCTTTTAAAATAATCACATGCAAAAGACTTAGGCAACATTACTACTGTCATCAGTTGTTCAGGATCAGATTATAGTTCTTCAGAGGGAATGCAACTGCTGGCATGCATTAATGGAAAATATACCTCTTTCTGTCTTCTTCATAATCATGTTTTGAGTTTTTCCCTGAGTATTACGCGTGGTAGAAGAATGAAGTGCTTCTGGGGTTTTTTTTGCACATTCACAATGAGAGACTCATGCTATTTAGCAACATGCCTCTGTGCTGCAGCCATGCTTGTTCTTCTGAAACAACAGTCCAAAGAATGTGATAATTTTTCTATGCAGAGTAACTAAAGCATGAGACCTTTGATGCATCCTTTTTGTTTAATATTGAGATTTAATGTACAATACAGAGCAGTATCTGTTTGTTGTGTAACTTTTCATATACATATATTTTACAGGTGTCTGAAACTAGGCTTGCAGCACGTGAAGAATATAATAGAAATCATCAGCCACCTTTTACACACAGACAGAATGTGGAAAGGTATTATTATGTATATTTTCTTCAGTAAAAATCAAGTAATACAAGTTTAGGTACTCTGAATGTAGACATAATATCTCAGGATTCTTTAAATATGAAAACATGCCAGAAGGATTTGGAAAAATAACAACTGGTTGACTGTGATGGGAAAATAGCATGAAACATCTCATTAGAGCATGGTATTTTCAACCTAGGAACTGTATCTTTTTTTTTTCTCTTTTGTTATGTATGGTTCTTCTTGTGTTAGTGCTTATAATGTGCTAACAACAGGTCAGGAGAAGTTTCAGTTCAAAAAATTATTCCTGACTTTAGTGTGCAAAAGTAACAGGCTTAACATTGTGAAAAGAAGCAAAGGTAATATAGTAACAAATAATGTCAGAGTTTTGTGTATAAATGTACAGGACTGCCTGCTGGTAGTTGATATGGAGCCTTCACTCTATAATCCAGTTATTTTATGGGGACTCTCAGTATATTTGGCCAGCATATTGTATGCTTTTCAAAGTGTCCTTTGAATATTTTTTCATAATTATTAGTTTATTCACATGTGGATAGCGGAGTTTTGCAAGAGCAGCTTAAACTATATTGCCTGCTTAAATGTCTGAACTCTTAAAAAATATGAAACCCCCCTTCATAGCTCCTCTTCGTATCTTTTATAGAGGCTTTTTCAAAGGTTGTTCCCTATTGTCTTTTGTATTTAAAGGTACAAGAATTTTGTTCTGTTGCCATTATCAAAGAGGATAGGAATGCCAGCGATTGCTATTGCCAGCTGAATGGGAAAAACACTCAGATCACCAGTTCCTGTGTGATATCTCTGCTACCCAGTTAAAAAGTCCCAGTCAACTTTTGTATCCGCTGGAGAATAAAAAAACAAATGCACAGTATTTATTTGCAGACAGAAGTTGCCAGTTCCTACTGGACCTTATTACTGATTTAGGATTCAGACGAGTGCTCTCTGTTGGAACACCCAGGTGCGTCAGTGACAGTTGTTAAACTGTCAAATAATACTTCTCTCTCAAAACTGTGCAGCTTACTAATATTTAAATAATCAAGGATTCTCCCATAGTAAGTGGTTCACTATGCTTTAATTGCTTGGGATTATCCAGGTATCTAGTGGGGTCTTGCTTTGAGCTCATAAGGTACAGGAGAAGACTGTAGCTGCATTGCAAATAGCACATGCACACTGTAAATGTCCTGCTTTGTTTCTTACAGAAGTGACAGGGAGTTTCTTTGCTTATGCTTGTGGGTTTTTCTGGTGATCCAGTAGACTCCGCTGACTTTCCATCTTTTAAGACTAACATTTTTCTGACTTTGAATATTAGCCAAATGGAATCATCCAAATGCAGATTACTCCATTTTCTCTGTCTGTTTGGTTTTAGGTTTAGTAAAGTACCAGGCATTCTTGTCTTGCAAGATAATTTCTGAAGCCAATGATTATGTGTTAAATTTCTTTGCTCCAATTATACTTCAGGCTTCATGAAACGATCCAGTCAAAAGCATCCCAAGAAAAAGATTTCAGGGTTAGAAGCCTTCTGCTCGATATTGATTTCAGGTAGGTTTTGACAAACGTTTATCTGTCTGAAGAGTATATATGAAGATTTATATTATTACTGGTTTAAAAGATACATTGGTGATTGATATCCCTTTCCTGTCTCTGCATCTCTGTTCCTGCACACATACACAAATAACATCCAGTTTATGAGAAAAATATAATTCCCAATATTGGTATGTGTTGTCAGTAATCAGAACTCAAAGATGTTGTTTTTCCTTAAGGCCTTGTTTTCACTGTAAATGGCCCTTAGGGCAGGCAAGAAGATGTTTATATTTGTCTACTACTATTAAAACTTATTTTACAGGTATTCACAGTTTTACACAGAGGATGAATTCTGCCACTACAACATGTTTAATCATTATTTTTTTGGTGGAAAGGTAAGGCCAAGTATCTCTTGAGTGCTTTGTAAACAAGTGCATGTTGTCGATGCAGAATTTTCTAAGAAAGTCATGGGTAGTCTAGTAGAAAACAGCTATCATGAGATGAAAATGGTCAGCAGTACTGGAAATCAAAGAATAACAGTGCCTCTTCAGTAATTCTGTCCCACTTGATTCAAAGATAAAGTTGTCTATTAAATTTATGATAACTAATGTTACACACCTTAACTGCTGCTTTTATTAAAATGACAATTTGATGTGAGTTGTTGCCTCACATTATTCCTGTTCTTGTATTGTTACAACAGAATTAATTGTTTTATTCTCAGCGTTTACAAGCCCAATGGATTCCATGGGACTTACCTAGTTGTACCTGAGGTGGGAGGGAGGAGGAGGTTTTTTTGCTTTATTCCAGGCAAGCAAGGTCAAAAGGTTAACCTTGTTGTCATAAAATGAGGTGGAGTTAGTTAAGTTAATGTGTAAGTGTAAGTGGTTAAAGAAAATGCTGAATTTCTTGTTTCTTTTTAAATGTCACATTAAGTGCTTAATTTTGAGTTTATTAGGAAAACCGCAGCTGTAGTAGGACATTTACTGTAGCTTTGTACAGAGAATCACAGTGTAATTCAATTCCAAACATTAATTTCGAAGATTTATGCCAACAGTATACTCACTTACTCTTTGTTCTTACTTTGTCATTATTAGTAAGCCACCACTGATTTGCATAAATATGTTTATTGCAGTACTGTTCTCATTATGTAGATAATTTTCAGATTTTTGCCATTCTAAAGGCTAGTTTTGAATGGGATCTTGAAAATAGAAAGAATCATGTAGAATGAAATGAGAAGCTGGTCTGAAAGCCTTGCCTTTGAAGTTTTTAAATCCATTACTGTATTCAAGTTTTGTATTTTTCAATTAAAACAAAAGACTGCTAATCTGCATTATAAACACTGTAGTGTTCTTTTCAAGGTGTGGAAAGGTGACACCTGTAATGACACTGTATTGCAGTGTATTCAAGGACTGAATTGCAGCACTTCTGAATGCATATTACTGTTAAAAATCTGGTTGAGAGAACACTGCAAGATGACGGTGAATACATAGTTTTTTACATTTCCTTTAGTAATAGGGTCCAGGTTGGATTGCTAAAGTTTGAATGCTGTGTATTTTTATAACCAGTATGGTTTGGATCAGTTTTCAGTGGAATTAATTTTTTTCCATTACTTTGATAGTGCTTTACAGAATAAAACTAAAGTTAAAGGGCATGAATAAAATGTATTCTGAGCCTGAGCTTTTCTTTCTTGCTATGAATAACGTCTTTTTTCCAAGTTAAATTTAGTACCCTTAGGAAGAAGGGTATCTTAGGAAGCTTGAACTGCATCTGGCCTTAATACATTTTCTCTAAATGAACAAGACACTTGTTTTCAGTGCTTGAAATCTAGTTGGTTTTTTTAATGCTACACAAGAGGAAATTCACCTCCACAAGAGGAAATAACTTCTGTCTTCAAAGTTGAAACTTCTGAAATAATAATTTTATTGCCAAAGACAGTATTTTTACAGTTCTTGAGTCTTTATTTCTGGAAATTAACCTCTGTTTCTTACAGACTGCGCGTGAAACTTGTAGGAAGTTCTTGTGTCCAGACAATGGTGAAAGAGTCATTATGGTAACTGATCCCCCATTTGGAGGTTTAGTGGGAGCATTGGCTTCTAGTTTTAAAAAGCTGATGGCAATGTGGAAGGAGACAGAAAAAGAAGGTATGTATTACAACCAGATAGGTGGGTTGAGCTGTAACATCACTGTAAGAAAAAGTACCTATTTAAAAGTCTGTGATTCTTACTGCTCAGGTTAATGTGAACACGCTCCTGTTGTAATTCCTAAAGATGAACTGCTATATATCTAATTTATTCTCCTGATACTTCCAGTTTAGTCATACCCAATTCTCTAAGTCTCTCTTAAAAACTTTTACAAATTTTTTTACAAATATACTTTGCCTTTAAAATGAACTTTAAAGGTAGAGAAGACTAAGCTATCCAACCAGCACCATTTCTTACCAACCTAGGAGGGTGACAAGAGTTGTTAGTTAAGTGGAGCTTACAGTTCCACATATATAAAATATGCCAAAACTTTCTGTCACCTGAATGAACTAGCTCTTATTCCAAGCATGACATGCATATACCTGTTTATGTACTCAGAATATTTACTGTAAATTTTTTGTGCTTCATGTACCTTGTTTTTCTTTAATGTACATCTAAGTCTTTTCATTACTAGGTCATAACAACCAAGAGATGCCCGTGTTCTGGATATTTCCATACTTCTTTGAGTCTCGTATTCTTGAATTTTTCCCACGCTTCAGTATGATGGATTACCAGGTATGACTGAACCCAGTGAGTCTGCTAAATTTCAGTCATGTGCAATGTGAACAGGAATATGAATGAAAGCAGATACAATGGTAGCACTTGTCTGTATATGAGTTGTCTTCTTGAACTTTACTTTTGACTGAGTTGGAGGCACTGCAAACCCTGTGGTGCTTATCATGTGAAGCCCAGATTGTGTATTTGTGTCAGTCATACCTTTGATAACTTTGTCACACTGCTACAGTTTGTTACGTATCTTTAACTCATCTGTCATCTGTCCATTAACTCATTTCTTCTGCAGGTTTTCAGTGTGACAAAATTTGCACTAATTTCAACAGGTGCATATTGCAGAGGTGAGAGTTAACTTAAAGAAGAGTGTTTCATTTTTCCAAGATGTTGAAATGTCAGTAGCTTGCTGGGTAATGCCTAGCCCTGGTCAGAAAAAAAAAGAAATAAGAGAAGGTCTTTCATCTCCAAAAGTGCTGGGGCTAGAGTAGATTTACAACAGTGGAAATTTTTGGAATTAAGTAATAAATGAAGTTGTCGGTGGTAAAGCAATAATCTGGCATCAGCTTCTCCAATATTGTATCCATTCTGTAAGTTGTTTAAGAATGCGTATGTCAGTGACTTTTGAGAGCTCAATTATAGGTATTCATGATGTTAAAGTTTTAATTTCTCATATAGCAACTCTGCATAAACTTTGACGTGGGTATTCGGAACAATGTATTTGTATCTTGTAGAACGGAAATTTGTGGAAGAAAATTAGAAACTTGTGCGAAGCTAGACTCTGCGTTGCTGCTAGTGTTCAGAGATGAGAAATTTTGTGTCAAGTCTCTGAAGGCAGTGCTAGAAAAAGCAGTGCGGAAAAAAGCAGTACTGATTGGATTTGCAACTTTGTAATTACTGTGCGATCTGTTAAGATCCACATCAACTCTTACACTGCCAGATAGACCAAACGGTACAGTTCCATTTTTTTTTATGGGTTGCCCTTTTGTAGAACAACTGCAATGTTATCTTAGGTATCCTATGCAAAAGAGCCAAAAGAGCTAAGTAAATTAGGGTTACTGTAGTATTAGGAACTTAGTTTCTTGAATTTAGCCTGATATTATGGTTGCACAAATTTAAAAATAAATGAGACAAAATACTTTCTGTAGAATTTGTAATCTAATTTGGGGTTAGTCTCTTTATATAAAAAATGAAAATTTCATAAGGCATATGTAAAGATAATAAATCTTTAAATAGTTCTGCCTGTGCTTAGCATTCAGTTTAAGACTCTTTTTCTGTGTTTTTATTTTTCTAGGTAGACTATGATAATCATGCACTTTATAAACATGGCAAGACAGGTCGTAAACAGTCCCCTGTCCGTATCTTCACGAACCTCACCCCAAGTATGATTGTACTTCCCGTAGAAGAGGGTTATAGGTAAGATGTGTTAACGCTGATGTGACTGAAAGAGTGTATGTGTTCTTAATTAGGGCATAAAGTCTCTAAAGGACTTTGGGATGGTGCTGTTCAGTATTGTCATGCCTAACTTTTGGATGCCAGGCTCAACAGCACATTTCTCTGTTTCATTCTAAGGTCACATGTTCTATTAACAATGTGTAGGAGAGCTGAGCACCTAAAAAGAAATTTATGTTTTCCAGTGTGGAATGATGAGGTTCCTCAGCTTGTCTGTAGGAAATGTGTACACCTGTAAGGGAGATTAACAGCTATGCCTCATAATCAGCTTGGTTGAAACAGTAGTTAATAAAATGAATGCCAAGAGAAGCATCAAGAAGAAAGGAATTGATTTGGTTTGATTTTCTGCTGATAGGGTTACTAATTTGAATTCTAGCACCTGAGTTTTACTATTTGGATGTAATATGTCTAAATGATTATGAGACTCTGGGCCTCAATGGTGATTTTATGCATCAAAACCATCATCCTTGATTTGGCAAAGTGATTTTTGCAATCCTTATATTTGTTGTTGAGCTTGTATAAAATGAATTTGTATTGCTTTGTAAGCAAATAGTGAACCAGTACATTTATAATTTTTTTTTTCCAGGTTTTGTGCTATATGTCAGCGGTATGTTAGTTCTGGTAACCAGCACTGCGATATATGCAATTCATGTACGTCAAAGGTAAGTGTTTTGACTTCTTTCTGGATGGCAGTTTTAGCAGTAGTCAAATAATAACTTCTGTAATATTTGCTCTGGTGAAAACCTATTCTGATAATGATTTTCTTGGGAAACCCCAAGCAGTTCAGTTGGAAAGAGGACAGGAAAAGTTTGCTACTTGCCACTTACACCATACTGTATTCATCAGTGGTCTGTTGACATATACATTTCTTCTTATGTTTTGGAAGTAGTAGAACTTGCTAATTTAAAAATGCAGCCATTTTGCTGTGGTTGTCACAGATTCTCCGGACTGTTGTTTCCAAGTTACTGTCCTTCCTGCAGCGGACCTGTTTCTGTAAATAATGGGGACCATACATCAGTAGTTCAGTTTTAAGATAGAATCGGTGTTTTTTTTCAAACAAACAAACAAATAATGCATTCATTCATCTTTTGTAGGATGGTAGACGATGGAAACATTGTGTTCTTTGCAAAAAATGTGTAAAACCCTGTAAGTAAAGAAAAATACTTCTCTAAATAAAAGTACCCTTATTGTTTAAACTATAGTCCAAATAAACTGAGATTACAAACCAGAAGAGAAAATATTCTATAAGAGAAATAAAATGTAATCATTCAGAAGACATAGAGTAAAGGAAAAATCTCAATTTCACATGAGTTGCCATTTGATAACTTAGGTATATTTACACTGTGTGGAAATGAGATAAATTCTCGTCAAGGCATACTAAATCCCATTCATGTTTGTTATGGGAAAACTTAAATATTTTGATTTGTCATAGAAGTGTTTCCTGATTTTGTAAACTTTTTCATTAGAATTTCATAAACAAATAGGCAATTATGAAAATGTTTGAGAAGGCATTATCAAATTATGTTTCATACAGTAATACAGTTGTATTTGTAGCTGTGTGTAAATAGCTGAAGCAGTCGTTTTTGTTACTGATACAGAAATCGCGATTTGTAAGTCCATTTTAACATCTGGACTATTTTTCATGTTAAGATTACATACAGGGTAATAGTTCTAATGGCAAAATATTTCAGTTATACTGAAATAGTTACACGGTATATCTAATGAAGGAGTACCTGGCTGCCTTATGAAATGTGGAAAGGGAACGGAAACTGACTATATCCATCTCTGTAAAACTAAAACAAAATTAAAAACCTGATAATGTAGCCTATATTTAAAGCTTAGTTTCAGAATGATCTTTCTAAAGCTTTTCAAGATCATAAGTCATATTACTTATTTTGCAGCTTGGTTTCACTGTAACAATTGCAACTGCTGTGCTCTTCAGAACCACACTTGTGAGAAGACTTATGCTGGCTGTTTTGTTTGTGGCAAGGCAGGTCACAAACGCAGTACCTGTCCCAGTCTCTCCCGCACCAGAACAGCTTGCCAGTAAGTGTGATACTGCATATAATAAAAGATAGCATTCAGAAGAGATTAGATCTTATTTCATGGAAACGATTTAGAAAGAGATGATTTTTGGCTTTGAGTACTGATGTCATCTCTCACTATTGCCTACTTGCTGTATTGCTGGGGAGTATATACTGAAGGGAGGATATGACAAAAAACAGGCAGGTCACTTACTGTGGCTCCCAATTCCTTAACTGTGGCTTTTCTTTCAAAACTGATTTATATGGATCCCAAACTTGGTGAACGGTACATGGGATAGCTCTGTCAAGAAGATTCAAAATTAATGAAACAGTTTTATTCCCTTTGGGTTCCTCATGAAAGGGCAGAGAAGAAAGTCACTACACTGTTTTTATTGCTTCCCGTTTCCTTTTCTTTGTTGTGGCATCTTTTTCTTTTTTCTCCTGGTATTTCAGGTGCTCTCTGTAGTACAGTCTAAATCTCCACCGTGTAAGATCTGTATTAATGAGGGTCACATTAAGTACTTTTATTCTGCCATGGTTGTGCTTCTGTCACATACACAAGCACATACTTGTACATATCAAAAGACAAAAAACCCCTGTGTGTGATGGTCTTCAGATGGAACTAACTGAAAAGAGGAAAGGGGATTTGCTAAGAGATGATCCAGCAGTTGGCTCAGTCTTTCCAGTTCAGGATAGTTGGCCTGCACTTTTGTAACTTCTTCTCCAGAGTGCATGGGTTGGTTTGTGATTCTTGACTTGAATGGTTGTAGCACTGGAATGCAAATCTTCCTTCCCAAAAGATGGACCTCTTTTGCATAGTGAGATTCAGATAGTTAACCTCTTGGATCAGCATCAAGAGATTCACCAGATGCCTGCTGGATAGTAGAGGACTACAGGTATATTGCTTCATGTCCTGCTGTGACATTAATCTGAGTTCTGGTTATGGGCTATTAGATAAAAGGTAGCAGTATTTCATTTGCCATATTTTCCCTTAATGTTTTTTTCTTTGCTTAAAAAGTAAAAAGGATACTAAAAGAAATTCATGAAACCTCATCTGTTTCTTCTGTCAAGATACTATTTTGTCCATTGTACTGGAATGGTTTAGTCCTTTCAGTCCATCAGTTATTTCTTTTGCCGATTTGTTGCAGAAGATAACTTAGGTTTCTTTTTCTGATAAAAACATCTGTATGTTTTATTTGTTAAAATTATTCAATATTTTATGTTATGAAATACATCCGTTGTCAGAGACAGAAAACAATCCACTTGCTAGTTATATTTAGGTCCTGTATTATTTGCAGGAGCCTTCATGATGATGTTAAACTTTACGTACTTTCTTCTGAACCTTTCTATTATATATTCATGCATTATATATTGAGTACGAAAGTCTGTGCTTTTTTGTACTTGATGAGTGGCATTTCTCAAGTTTTTTACATCTGTTTAAAGGTAAATGCTGAATAAGTACAAAAATGAAAAATAATTAATGGCAGTAAAATGGACAAACAGTTTTAGGAAGATTAAATGTCATAACTTGTAAGATGGAATGTTCCTTGTACTTTTTGTCACAGTACTTCTGAGTTCATATACTTGCATGGACAGATTATTTAAAATACCAGTAAATGTAGAAGTATGTTCTCCATTTTATTCTAATCTGTATGTTCCTTTTTTGCTTTACAGAGCTGACAAAAAGCAAAGGCTGAAAACTCTAAAGAGGGTAAAGGTGGGGATCTGTAAAAGATCAGCTATGAAGCATGCCATATTCTCCAGGAAGAAAGTAAAGAATAAGAAAAAAAAAGATGTGACTTTGCTTGCTGATACATAGTAATCGTTTTTTTTTATGGCCAGCCTTTGATTCCATTTTCTAAAAATGTTAATATTATCATCCAAAATAAAACCTTGATTGAATTAAAAGTGACAATTCTTTTATTGTACATCATTACTGGCACGAAAAAAAATGCTAAGTAAACTACACACCAGGTATTTGTATAATGTAACAATATTGTGTTTAGGGTTAGCTATTTGTCTGATTTAGTGGGAGTCTGAAGTTAAGGGAGGAGTGCTGCTGAGAGGTGGGGCATTGGTGGATACTGTGGTTTCATGGTAGGTTGGGGGACTTGAGGCAAGGGAGGGAGTGAGGTTAGGTGACTGGAAGGTGCAGATTCTTAGGAATCCAAGCTGTGTTAGTTCCAGTCCTCTCAAAATGTGGTTTTTTGTTCTGGTTTGTTTTTTTCTATTTTCTCTCCAAATGGAAAGAAGCCTAAGAACAAAAAACTGAAAAGTACTTCAGAAGCTTAGTAAGTAGGAAGAAGTGACCTTATAGGTATGTTTAAATTTATTTTTAAACTGTTTCCACGAGTTAAAAAAAAATCTTTAGTTTTAGTATTTTGAATTGGCACTGCTGACAGAGGTGGGGTATATTGTAAAAAGGATTGAGCTGTGTATCGGTGCAGCATGTTCTCGGGGCGAAGGTTTGTATTGCAGTAGGAGGGGACGAGCCGTCTGGGGTGTTACACGCGAGTTAAAGCAGCGTTGCTCTGCGCTGCAGCTAGGCGGCGCTGGGCTTTTCCCCGGCACCAGCGGTCAAACGCAGCCACCCCGACCCGGGGCCGGGTCCCCGCGA
>NW_009606379.1:0-3614 GCF_000690535.1 Cariama cristata | reverse complement strand
CCCAGCCTGTACTGACGCTGGAGGTTGCCCCGACCCAAGTGCAGGACATTGCACTTGGCCCTTGTTAAACCTCATGAGGTTCTCATGGGCCCACCTCTCAAGCTTGTCCAAGTCCCTCTGGATGGCATCCCGTCCCTCAGGCATGTCAACCACACCACTCAGCTTGTTATCATCCGCAAATTTGCTGAGGGTGCACATGATTCCATTGTCTATGTCATTGATGAAGATATTAAACAACACCGGTCCCAGCACCGACCCGTGAGGGACACTGCTCGTCACCAGCGTCCATCTGGATATCAAGCCATTGACCACCACCCTCTGGATGCGACCATCCAGCCAATTCCTCATCCATCGAACAGTCCACCCACCAAATCCATACTTCTCCAATTTTGAGAGAAGGATGTTACAGGACATGGTACATACGACCATAGCTGGACATTTCCAGCCAGTTCGGCATCCTGGGCAAAATGTGTTTGATTGCAGTTATCTGTACAGACACACCTTTAAGTGCCTAGATCGGATCAAATTACAATTTAGAAATTATTTAAGAGAGCCTGAATCAAGCCTAGAGTAATAATTATCTCTGCTGTGATTAATGAGAACAGTGGTTTAGAACCTGGCAGTATTCAATCACCAATCAAAACTACACCAGGCATTCATTCCTATGAATACAAATACATGGAGGCCTGGCTTCACAGCTGGTGCAAATTGGCTTAGCCCCATTGACTTCATGTAAATGGGCTTTAACTAGGCCAGCTGAGGAACTGGCTCAGAAATCCTCAGCCCACACAAAACGTAGACCTTGTTTTATTAGGAGAGGAAGCAAAAGACATCTAGGTTAAAAATAAGTATAAATAAAAAGGTGGACATACTGCCCTTTTTTTTCAAACAATTTGGGCTATATTAATAAGCAGTGCTCTATGAAACCCACACCAGGAATACATACCCCAGCACACAAGTCACCAAAGGGTATTCCTATTATTCTCTGCATGTTTCTTTGTGTGAGCACCAGCTGCAAAAACATGTAATATAAAAAGATGCTTTTGCGTATATGTTGTTCAAAGCTGTGCTCTTATTTGATAATTGTGTTGTTAGTGGTAAATCTCTGAGACAAAGTCTGCCTCACCACCAACTCAGCTCACTGACAAAGGGAAAATGTATATACCTAGGGCAGAGGCCCCAGCCAGATTTAAAGCAGAGTACTCCTCGTTCCAGGGAGCTCTGGGGGGGTGGGTACCTCTCCTCCCCACTGGACAGTGCTTTCTTTCACTTCTCCATGCACCAAGACAATACAGTCTTTACACCAAGGTGCAGCAGGTGCTATATGGAAGGGAAACAAATTGTGATTTTTTCTCAAAGGAATAAGACAGAGTGCTTTCTGGGATAAAGCTCTTACTTTATACAGGGCAGGAGGACTGCAGTTGTACCAAAATGGGGACTTCGAGTTGAGCAGGTGGTGGAAGATGTTTTCTCACACCCTTTTCACCAAGATCTGCAAACAGCTCAGAGCACATCATCCTTATTAAATAGTTATGACCAGTGACAAAAACAACAGCAGGATCCATTTCTTTCTATTTTTGTTTTTAAAATAGTAAATACCGCTAAGTTTAACTATAAGGCAGTGAAAACCTGTAATTCCTTTTCCCACCTACCATCTGTCCTTCTTCTTGTCAATCCTCTCCCCTTCTCACCCCACTGCTACAGGCAGTGCTGTTCTGCAGGTGGCTCAGAAGCTTTGAAGTTTTCCCTCAGAAAGCTGATTATATAAAGGTTCGTATATCTTCAGCTTTAAAGCAAGTGGATCATCTCAGAGCATTTTACTAATTTTTAGAAGGTTTTATACTGTTCTTTTTTCACTGGCTATTTTTCCGAGATTGTAAAGAGAAAAGATGAATCCAGAGAGCAACCATAACTGACAATAAAAGTGTTTTTGATGCAAGTGGTATACTGTGACAGGGTGTCATATTCAGATCTAGATTGCGCCCATGCATTTGCTATAAATATCAATTTTGCTAATGTTGTGAATAGTAAGTAATTGAAGGGTTTTTTCCCCTATTGTGCTTGGAAGAATAGCAATGTGAATAAAATTTCTGAAAAGATTTTATCCATATTTCTAGAAGGAAATTATAATAACCATGTGAATATCTTCCCTTGATAAAAGTTTAGGAAGTAAAGGAGGATTTTTTTATCCGTGTGTTTGGGGGGATTATTTGTTTGTTTTGATTTTTATGGAAATATCCTTTTTGTTGTACCCTCCTGTGGCATGATGATGCCTGTTTTTTGAGGTGGGGAGTGTAGTTCTGAATGTAATATTCTCCACAAACTATACAGAGGATTTTAATGAAAAAAATGTGTTTTGAAAGAACTGTCATTACTTGGTTCTTTTATAGTGTGTTTGAAAGCGTCTGCTGGCACTTGTGCTTGCTATCTGCTGGAAGGATTATAAAGTATTGGAAAGATACCATCTATCTGGAGATATATTTTAAATACTTTAATCAAAAGCATTCGGGGTTAGTAAAACAGTGTTTATGGAGGAAATCATACCACGCAATCAAAAGCAACACCATCTAAACAGAGACACTAAAATATCCAAAACAATAAGGAGAACTGAAGCTGTGATTGCTCTCCCACTTTATTGTTTCCTAAAACCTAATGGCATGTGGGATCATGTGTTGTAAACAAGAAAGTAGTCCCCTAAAATGCCAAAGCCAGATCCTCAAAAGTATTCAGGTAACTATATCCCACTGATGTCAAGAGGAGCCAGCGGCCTAATTTCCACTTGAATTTGTGGGTCTGTCAGGTTCAAGCCTCAGATATGTATTACCTTTTATATTAACTACCAGTTAACTTTTCTAGCTAATGCAAAGTGCATCTCAAGATGTAGTAAGTTTTGTGTGCTACTCACAGCACCAAACAGTGCGTTCTAGGACAGGGAAAAAGAAAGTGGTTGCCAGGTGGCTTACAAATAAAAAAGGTTGTAAAGTCAATTGGTATAGCTGCCATGTAGCAATAACAAACCAACTAACAAAATCTGGAGCCTCCAATTTTGTACCAAGATTGTAATAAATTCTTTTTTTAAAGAAATTATTCTAGATATTATGTTTTATTTTCTTTCAGATAAGTAAAAATCATTGTAGTGACTATCATCAGTCTTTCACATACTGTAGTAATCATGCTTTTCTACATTTGTTGAGTTGTCTAGTGATCACATCAAAAAGTGTACTGTAGGTGATTATAAAGTAGGGATTTTTTTCTGTTCAGTGAGAAGATAAAAATAAAGTAGATAAAAGCAACATATCTTTTATAAGACAGAACTCAAGCAATTTGAGGTGGAAATCCATAAAAACATCGCAAGTGTTGTTGAAATGATGAATCACTTCAGCAGCATAAAAATAATCTATCTATCTACATTTTTACCAAAGGCTTTGAAGTGCTGTATTTCAGAAAATAATATATATATTAAAGTGCTTTGAAAAAAGTTCAGTTTTATTTTAAGGCATGAGCACTCTCTTGCATGTATTTTCCCTCCTTCCCCACACTTCTATTTAGCATTATCTTTTAAAGCTAAATTTTGCTACCTGCTAGCATATACTTATTTATAAATATATATATAT
>NW_009606378.1:0-2417 GCF_000690535.1 Cariama cristata | reverse complement strand
CTTAGCAGTGCTAGGTTAGCGGTTGGACTTAACGGATGATCTTTAAGGTCTTTTCCAACCTAAACAATTCTATGATTCTATGTTTATGGTCTATTTTTGTGTTAGGCTCTAACTGTGAAGAGATTTCATTTGGTACCACATGACACTTCATGGTTTAGTATTAGCCACCTTAAATTAAAAACAAAACAAACCAAACTTGTCTCATTGCTAAATAACACAATACAATTCTAAGCATTAAACATATGTCTTGTGTAGCGCTTTGCAGGAATTAATTCCTGATGCTTTTTGCTATTAGTGAGTTGAAGGAAAATAGCGTCATTACTGGCATTTAATTATTCTTGTAAGAATGCACTGTGTAAGCAACTGGTTGGCATCATTTTGCTAGCTGCCTCTGCAGCAAAGTCCCCAAGATTAATTGAAGCAGAAGTAATACGTTCATGTGTAAAGCTCCACTAACTGTGGAATGTGTGTGGGTACAGACTGGGATCAGAAGAACAAAGCATAACAGCATTTGTATGAATAAAGTCCTTTTTTTGGTAAACAATCTGTAAAAGGAATTTAATGTTATTCGTGTTTTCCTATTCAAATGTTTTCAATTAATAGGCAAATATATTTTACTTAGTAGTTCTTACCATATTTTCAGGAAAGTATTAGAGCACACTTATGCTGACAGTGTTATTCAGCAATTACAATCTTTTGATCTTGTGTCATGGCACTGGTATTTAAGTTGATAATTTGGAGCAAAAAATAAGTGACGGTCATTAATTAAGTAAATTATGCCTGTTGCTCTAGTTGTCAGCCCCCAGATGGGTTTCCAGTGTTGGAAGAGCCATTGCACGCTCTGGATCTGATTGACCAGTTACCGTGATCTGCGGAGCAGGAACAAGTGTTCTTACAGCACTTTGTGCCTTCCCGTTTTCCGTAAGTAAAACAGTGCCGAGTGAGGTGGAATGACAGAGATAATGATGCAGCAAATGTGCAAGGACGTAACGGTGTTCAAGCAGACAGGCCGAGCTTGAAAGGAAAGGAGTGGGGCCCGCTCACATGTCCACAAAGAGGAAGAGAGCGAGGAAATTGGCTGTGCCGTTGCTTGCTGCTCTCTGTCGGTGTGTGTATGTTCTGATGAGTCAGCGAGGGGCACTTCTCAGTCCTTAAGGATATGACCTGAGCAAAGAGAGTGGAAATTTAATACTAGTTTTATCAGATAAAGGAGGCATTGCTTCTGGTCTGAAATATTTATTTCCTCTTATGATTTCCTTTTTGGCCACCTCTGCTCCTTTGAATGCTTAGTTCACATCAGAGTGCCGTATAAGCTGACACTGTTTTCACCAATACGTCCTCTGACATTTACTGTAAAGAGTTGTGACGATGTGCCTTGTTCTAGTACTGATAATTGATTGTGGCAGCTCCAGGTACTCACTCGGCCTGACTTTTATACTGCTATTGCTAGGTAGGTCTGCAGCTTCCCTCTCCTGCTTTGCTACTTCTGCTGCCGAAAGCAGTTTACCATGTGAACACTGCGTTTTGTCACCAAACTACAAAAGTAGAGAGAAGTGGTTTGTGTAGAGTACACATGGAGCATCTAATAAGAGCTTGATCGTCTTGTCTTGTGGGTTGTATTTACAGGAAGCAAGTGTATCCTGGAAAGCAGCAGCAGCCTCGCTTAGGGGTCATAGGAAATAAATATGAAAAAAATTAGGAGGCTTTGGGATGAGGTAGCTGAGACTGGTTGTCACGCTGTACAGCACTGACCAGCATGCAGTTGGACAATGAATTGTGTGATGCTTTAAGTCGTCTTTTTTTCTCAGCAACATACTGTTTTAAGTATCCCTGTGACACTGGTTGAGGATAAGTTTGAGGACCTTGTTTAGGACATCGAAGTTCCCAAGCAATGGATTGCCCAAGGCTGAAGGAGTCTACAGTGTTTTCTAATTCATAGTAATTTATTCTTGTATTATCATTGCCTTTTTATCTTGTATAATTATTCTTTACCCCTGGAGGCTCTTTTGCATATTCATGAGTAGAAATCAGTCTGCTTTCCTATTTTCCTAGCCATCCTAGTACTTTTTATTTGCCACTTTTCCCCCTTGAGTTCCTTTTTCTTAAATGTTGGTGGCTTACAGTTGTACATAGTATTTCATACAAAGTCTTCTCAGCACCTTGTGTTACACTAGTGCTTCCTCTCCGCCACTGGGAATAGCCCTGCTTCAGCCGAAGGATGCATTTGTCTTTCACGGTTGCATGACCTTGTGCTTCACGGTCCTCCCGTGGCAGTGAATTCATTCAAATTTTTCCCTTCCTCAGCTTCAGAATGAAGCGGAGCCATCAGAGCACGGCAAAATAACCAAAAGTCGGAATTTTGTGTATAGAAATAACTTGTGCGTATTTCTGTACGGGGTGCAGGTGCCCCGGGGCTG
>NW_009606377.1:0-2122 GCF_000690535.1 Cariama cristata | reverse complement strand
CTGGGCACCACTGAAAAGAGTCTGGGCCTGTCCTCTTGACATCTGCCCATAAGATATTTATAAGCATTGATCAGATCCCCTCTCAGTCTTCTCTTCTCCAGGCTGAACAGACCCAGTTCTCTCAGCCTTTCCTCATAAGGGAGATGCTCTAGTCCCCTCATCATCTTAGTTGCCTTCCACCGTACTCTCTCCAGTAGTTCCTTGTCTTTCTTGAACTGGGGAGCCCAGAACTGGACACAGCACTCCAGATGTGGCCTCACTAGGGCGGAGTAGAGGTATGTAGGTTTGTATGACCTACAGATACATGGACTACTCCACCCATTGGAAACTCTTTACAAGTCCTACCTCATTAGAATTCCAGCCTAGGAGATTTAAGGGAGATTTCAAGAAGATTATATGTATGTTGAGTCATGAATTTCAAAAGTATAAGAACTGCATTTGCCTGAAATGAACCCTTTATAGAGAATGTTTTCAAGCACTTTGCAATAGGAAAACTATTGAAGTGTTACGTGTGATTTATTATTAATTGTGCTGTAGAGCACAGATGGTTTCAGGCTATATTTACTACCATAGTAACTGCACCATTAAATAAAGAGAAGATTGTGTACTTCATGAAAAAACATATGAAATGAAGAAAATTGTAAATTTAGAGGAACAGATTGGTTAATAGAACAGGAAAATTACCAAATATATCTTTACTTATCAGTCTGTATACTTTTCTTAACAAGCCGAAGCAATCAGAGAAGAGGGCACTGACTTACTTATTCTCTTTAGGTAGGGTGTTTTTACACAAATGATTCAGTCCTATATGCCACAAGCAGTCTACTACTTTAGGTATTCTTGAAGGTGGGCACCTACAACTGCTCATCAGCACTTTACAGGTTAGGCACGGAAGAGGAAGACCTGGTTTCTGGTTCTGCTAGTGAATTTTCAACATTAGAAAAAGAATTCTAATTAGATCCATGAGTACTGTATTTGGGCAATATTGTGGGAGTGCAATTCAAAGCTGTGCCTGAGCCCTGGAGGGTAAGAAATCATAGCAATAATCCACTTATACTTTGGGAACTGGAGAGTCACGAGTCCACAGCACCACTGAGGCAGCAGGGCTTCTCCATCACGGCAAAATGAGCTGTGATTCCACCCTTGGCCATGCCCCTTCAACTGTTCCTCACCCCGGGCTTCCAGGAGAACCTCCGAGGACAACATCTTCCATTGCCTGTGACAGGGCACTTCACTAGCGAAGGTTTTTAGTGCTTTCACCCATTTCTGAGAAGAAATGAGATACAACCCTTGTTAGCTGTATATCAAACAAGAATTCATGGAGATATAAACCTTTGCAGAACTGGCAGAGAGTGTAAGAGCTAGCAGGTTCAACTATGGGAAACATTCATTACAAAGCTAAGAGTTGACCAATGGTACTTCATGAAGAGGACATAACAGCAGACCCCTAAATAAATATAACAGCTCAATCCAGTATTTCATTGCTGTACCTGAAGATGTCCTAAAAGAAACTGTATTGCTATAGCACTGAATATTCTTAGGAGTGAATTACCATTTCGGTGTTCATGTTTTCCTTTTTAAAATTTGTTTTAATCTGTTTCAAGCTTCCTTCTTTTTGCTCCCAGTTTGGCAGCTCCCAGATGACAGCAAAAATAAGCATTTATCTTTAAAATTCAGTGAAAAATTCAAACTATGCAAGATACTGCTTTAAAGTATGTAATCCGGTATGTGAGAATATCTCTTCAAGCTTCACGGGTATTTTCTTTAGCAGGAAAAATAAAATCCACAAGGACTTGTCTTGTTGTGGAATGTTTGACAACTTGCATTGGTATTGAAGAGGTAAAAACAGTAAAAGATGATCCAGAAGCTGGTACTGAAAATGATACATATTTTGAGTTACTCTAATTTTTATAAAAACAAGTTTAACTCTTTCTTTTGTCCAACTACCCTTCAGATAGTGTTTGTTTTTCCCATGTGAAAAACTGAAAATTGTTTGAATGCATAGGCTTGTCATAAAAAAACTGAAGTAAAAAGCCAGCATGGGCTTAGTAAATCATGTATTGCAACTGAAAAGAACATCTTTTTAAATATGCATGAAGTAAAATTTATTAGTAACATAGTT
>NW_009606376.1:0-21945 GCF_000690535.1 Cariama cristata | reverse complement strand
GGTTACGGTGCTTGGTGCCCCTTATCTCTTTCTTTCTCTGCCCCAGCTGCACTCCGGAGAGTTGACAGTCACCAGGGTAAGGGAGCAACCCCACCGTTAAAATCCTACTTACTTTCATTCTGCCTTTCTTAAGTGAGTCCTAGAACCCAAACTCCAGGCTGCACTTTTCCTCTTTCGAAAGATGCCTTTTAAAGGTGCTTTTTCTATTTCTATTTAAGGATTTCTGTCCTTTACTTGAAGTCTGTCGTCTGCCAGTAGGATGGCTCACTTCTGTATCAAACCATGTATGTCACTTTTTTGATTCACAACTGTACTTCTGCTGTCTGATCTCTCTGCAAATGCCTGTGAGTCTCCCAGCTCCTGACTACGCAAGAACTTTCATCTTGCCCTGAAGACAGACCTCCGTATGAAAAGTCCTTTTTCCACTCTCTGCTACCTCCTCCTCTGCCAATACATAGGCATGTTATCTCAGTTATGTTTTTACAAAACAGTTGTCACTGTCCTTTACTCCTACTTTCACTAGTCCCAACGGGCTAACATTGTTCATGCCTCTTGTCACACCTTTTATTGTTTATTTTCTCTGGTGATACAACCAGTGACTTTTCAAATGCATCTAGATTTTGTCATTAGTTAAAACCTTAGTAAAGTCCTTAGCATGTGTCTTGATTACTTCTTGAAAAAAAAAAAAATTAAATACATCTGAATTACTTCTGAATACTTTTCTGAGGAAAATATGTATGTTATTATCAGCAAGATGACTGTTCACATTATGAGCAATGGGACATTTCAAAGGTTGACACTGATCACAGTATTTTGTGATATATAGTGCTAATGTCAAGAACTTACCTGGTGTTTTTATAGTATAAAACCATTTTGATTCTTATTTTTCTGATGGTTAAACATGTGTTTGCTAACTCTAATGTGATTAGAGTTTTGTGATAATAAGCTGGCACTTACAAAATCAGTAAATCTTCTGTGGTTTTGTTTGTCTTTTGGGGCTTCAAATTATTTCTAGTTTTAATGATTTGCATTTTACAAACAGAATAGTTCCCATAAGTGTCATGTAAGTTTTTGTGTGTTCTGAAGAGACTTAATTGTCCAATTGTGGTATGTTAGTTCTTCTTTTAAAAAGACTGTCACTGGAGACAGGCTGTATTCTGAAAACGGTAGGAAAGAGAAAACAAGATGTACACTGGGTGAACTGATTTAAATCACTAGTTCTGATTAAATCATCAGTCAAGAAGTATTGATTTAAACTTTCAATTTTAGTTTTGTTTTGTATTTGTATTTTAGCTAATTTGGTAATCATTATTATAAGTTGTTTCTCAACATTCAGTAAAAGTTAGGCACCACGTTTAATTCTTTCTACAAGTCATAGGGACATAGCATGTCTACACAAGTGCTGGGACCTTGTAACTTCTTACCAGAAGCAGAAATAATCCTAAAAATTTAGTAATTTAGATAATGGCAAAAGTACCTGACTGGAAGTTCTGTTTGGAGGGAAGAATTAGAATGAACAAGCTAAACAAGGACTGCACGTAAAAGATTCTGGCAGAGGTTAGGGCAGGTGGCTTATAGAGCTGAGGGCATGGAAGTAGCATGGCAAAAAAAAAAATAAAATCTGCCTTTCTAGTTCATCCTGATCTCAGTATTGGGAATTTAATCATGTTGACAAAAACAAGTATCATCAACTTGTGAAAGGTGATGGCTGGATGGCAAGCACCCTGCTCATCCTTGTGGCCGTGTTTGTTTAATTGTATTATTTAACTGACTTTCTGTTTTTTTAATTTCTGTATAGTGTCATTTCTTGTTTACTAAAAGAATGTAATTTCTTATTTCCTAAATTGTTTTCTCCATCCAGAGTACACTACAGCATAAATTACTGAATATTAATAATATTCAAAACTAGCGTTTTCATACTTTGTCATTTTATGAACATTTGAAAACCTGCCTTTTCCCAGGAATAATTTCTATTATTCATCATAGTGTCAGGCTCAGTATGTTAAATAGGCAGTAGACTGTTATTTTCATTAGGGACATTTTAAGCCAATTACATACATATATAGTAACTGGTGCATTAACATTTAGAAGAGATGTGTATCTAAATCAGTATTTAAGGATGTATACAGAAAGTTATTTTTGAATTCTTTTTAACAAAATACTTTCTTCTTACTGGAATTGGAAATAGTTTTCTGTATTCTTTCTTTGCTGCTTTACAATTCCGTTCTCTTGTTGATTCTGCTTTGTTTTTTATGTCCTGAATCTACTTGCTCTTCTGCTCAGTCCTTCATCCTGGCCATTCCTCAAATCGTTACTGTCTTCTGCTGTAACTGCACCTGGATAACCTCTTTCACTCTGGGCTGTTCTGCTGAGCACCATAATGCTGCTCAGATTTCTGTAGGCTACTTTAAAGGCAGACTGTAGCTAATTTCACTTTTGCTGCAGGTCTCAAAGTACAAAGTAAAGGGGAGCAGCACAGGGTTAGGAAATGTGTGCATTTGAAAGATGGAGTGACAACGTTGTCAAAATTATCCCATGCACTGCGTAGGATACATAAGAATAAGCATTTCTTTTCTAGTACACTTATTCAGATTTTCTTGATTGATTGTTCATGTCAGTTTTTGGACCTGGGGATTCTAACCCTTGATATTCTGTCATATAGGAATGAAAATTATGTTATGTTTTTAATCTTCTTCTATTCTAGGAAACAATGTTCTAAGAATGTCATCAGGCATCCGAACAAAACCAAAGACTGCAGTACAGAAAAGCAAGACATCTTCTCCTTTGCCATGTTCTCCAGAACCTGCAGTTAAACCACAGCCAAAGCCTAGTGACAAGCTGAATCCTAAAACTATTGATCCGGTATGTATAGGTGGTGGATTTTCTGTTTGTTTGTTTAAAACATATCTCTTGTTGGAAGAAATTTCCTTACCTTATGAAATACGTGCCGGCCAAGTATTTCTTCTGGTCCTGTTTTGTAAATTTAAACTATTGTTATTAACTATATATTCCCTAATTTCTAAGCTCAAATGCCTGAGCTGTAACGTGTTTATTACTTTTTTTCAAAAAGGGGTTTTGGATGTGGCTTGGATGGTAACTTTTTTATTTTCTATGTACTTTTGCCCTAAAAAGAGATTTAGAGCAAAGAGTTAAAAGGGCTTGGATTTTTTTTGGTATAGTTATAAATTTTAGCACCTGCTGCTTTAGAGGAACCGATCTCACTTATGCAACGAAACCAAGAATCAGGTAGCATCTTGAAGATCATCAGTACCTCATAAAATCTAGCAAATTAATTGCTAGTGAGTGTTGCTTGAAACTCCCAAGTACTGTGAATGTGTAGTACTTTGGGAAAAATCTTGGCTCTCAGGAGAAGACTGAGGAAAAGAGTTGTTTATTTCATGGAAGTCCTGCGCCTGAAGAACTAGCTTTGAGTGGGTGAGTTATAGCTCACCATCGGGCAAACAATTAGTAATGTCACAAACTTTTTGGAAAATGAGCTAAATGCGGGAGTACTTTGGTGAGGTATTAGTTTGCCATAAACAGAAGCTGAATACTTTCCATGTTGGAGATGTCCCTGCTCACTGCAGGGGGGTTGGACTAGATGACCTCTGAAGGTCCCTTCCTTGACTTAATTAAGCCAAGAAGTTGTCAAATCATGCACACAATTTTAACAATGTTAATGTAGGTTCAAACATGTGAAAGATAAAAATTAAGATTTCATGGTATTTCCTGCTATATGCTTTGTGATAAGGTGGTTAATCTGGGAAGCAGCATTGAATGATCATGCTAATAAATAATATCATACAACAATAAGAGCATCCTTAATCTGTTAAGGAGAGAACGTGTAGGACTTCAGTGTTAAGATTTGCAAGAGAAAATAGAAAAATAAGGGTATTCCGTCAAGAGAGCACTGATTCTACATTATTTATTCATTTTCACAACTTCCTAGACAGACAATTCTGAAAAGCAGTTTTCTGATAAATGTACCAAATATATGTTTTCCACCGTAGCTGCAATTCTGTTTTTGATTAGTTGTAGAATCCTATTACTAAATTCTTTTTTTGGTAAACTGCACTTTTAACATATTCATAATAGTTATCAAACATTACTGTTATGAATAAATTATGCACTTTTTTTTTTTTTCTGTCCTCACAGTTTGGTGCTTATTCTCGATCACCTACTCCATTTGCTGCTATATACAGTAAAGGTGGCATTCCGTGCAGGTGTGTTGGTTTTGTTTATTTTTTTATTAAATATATTTTGGTTAGGTAGAATTACATAGAGTGAAATACATCTATTCATATTTAATCTTTTAGTTAGGCTGTTTGATTCCATTAATTTCTGGAAAGATTTCTGATACTTAACTCTTTTTCAAAGCAGAAGGCAATTTTCCATGTCTTTGAAATTGTCTTCTTTTGGATCTTTCTTTATGCTGTGTTAATATTGAAGCTGCATTTTTAAAGAATAGGTGAGTATTTACAGATTTGGTTTGCTAAACATCTTTTATGAAAGAAGATGATTACTTCAGGTAATGGTGTTTGCTTCTCCCTGCTAACAAAGATAATAAAATTAGTGCCATTTTATCAGGGAGACATCTTGCAGTCTTTTTTCATCTGAAGTATGACAACATTTTCTTGAATATTCCAATTCTGTAGTTGTCAGCAGTATCAGATGTTAACAAAACTACTTGTAAGTAATAGTTTGTGGTATTTGGAGTTACTTTTTTCTATTATGTATTTCTCTAGACAATATGCACCTTAGTGTTTTGTCAAGTGGGTGCAGAATTACTTAATAAAAAATTAAGTAATTATTAATACATGCATATACATGTATAAAATAATCATTAATACATAGCGTTTATCTATATCTTAGGAGTAACTGGTGATTTCCAATATGATTTTCTTTCAGTTTCAACTGATTTCCCTTACCAATTGTTATTTGAGGAAAATGTATCTTGGTATTTATCAAAAAAAGTAACTTTGCAAAGGGAGCATCTTCTGTGTCAGTATGAGAGGCATCTATAATTTTTATAACTTTTATTTTCTGATTTTTACATGATTGGGAACAGAAATTTTGAAAACTACCATATTGGGGGATTATAATAATTGCACTGTTAAATACCATTATACATTTCACTAAGGAAAGCAGTATGTATTGAAATGGTGTATATAACATTATAGTAATATTGCAAACTAACTGGTGATTTATTTAAAGTGAATGGTGTTAGCAATAAATTATGTATTATTATATGATAAATTATATATTATTATATGTTAATTTGTTAAAACTTTATTCTTTGTATAGGTTAGTGCATGGCTCTGTAAAGCACAGACTGCAATGGGAATGCCTTCCTGAAACTGTTCCCTTTGATCCTCTTCTTTTAACATTGGCAGAGGTAAACTCAATTTTCTTGCAAAGTTAAGGATACAGAATTTCCTAATTGCAAATGGCATTTTGTAACAAGATAAGCTAGTTAACTTAGACTCACTTATGAGGGAAATATGAAAAAAACATTTGTGAGGATCTTGTGAACGAAGATGGTCAATAACATTGCCATTTGTAGTTCCTTAGTTAGAGCATTTTGGGAGAGCTTGGCAGAGCTATTTAATCTTCAAGGTACTGGCCAAATATGAGACTGCATCTCAGATTCCCAACTGTTGAATGACATACTTCAATCCATTTGTGTCTTTGCAGGTTCTTTTGTAAACAAAATTGGTTTTATTCTTTTTGTATATAATGCCTACCTATTGAAGTGAGTGCTCTCCTTAATATTTCTCCTAATATAGTAGAAATAGAATCCTGTAAATAAGTGAAAGAGAAATACTATACATTATGTTCAGGCTTCTGTTTTTTCAGTATCATCTGTGACATTTGTCACCAAATATGTTTCAGGCATCTAAATAAATGTTGAATCCAGTGTGGTAGATGGAATAAAGTGCATAATCTAGAGGTGGCTTTTTGGTCTGTGTTTGGTTTTGGTTTTGTTTTTTTTTTTTAAAGATTAAACAAAGCTGTCAATTCCTAAAGTAACGTAGAGCTCCTATTATGGAAAGAAAGACTTCTGCCATAGGGCTTTAAATCTTCGAGTTCAGCCAGTCAGGTCTTCACTAGAAGTGTATATTTGTACCACCTACAAGGTTCTGGTATTGCAGCAGGCTGTGTCTGGTGGGGGGTGTCTTTCCTTCCATAGTTCACCTTCTATTTTTTTTTCCTTCGGGGTACAAAAACCATTTAGAAATATAGCCTATTCTTGTTCATAGCCTTGTTGAAAAATTACGTTGGATAGTTAGATTAAAAGGAATGAAGTACAAATATTGTTTGAATTGGTAGTATTCATAATGCAAGTTTTAATATTCAATGTTCCAAAAGAAAAGTTAATAATATTCTGTAAGCAGAGTTGTACTCAATGGCTCCACATGGTGGAGTTAGTGTACTTCATGTTTTGAACTGAGGTAACAAAATCTAAACAGTATCTTGCTGCTATATGGAACTTTTTAAATGTGTTTTTGTTTAAAAGAAGGCTCACTATTAAACAAACATGTTTTATATTTGCAACAGGGTCTAAGAGAGACAAAACATCCCTATACATTTGTTTCAAAGGAGGGTTTTAAAGAATTACTTATGGTTGAAGGTGCTACTGAAAAAGCAATTCCCTTGTTGCCTCGTCTAATTCCTGTGTTAAAGGCTACATTGGTATGTCTTACTGTACATGCAGAGATTTTAATGACTTTGATTTTTTTTTTTTTTTTGGTGCTGATGAGGACTACATGGAAAATATTAATGTGATCAATCAATAGCATGGGCTTTTGGTTTCGGCTTTTGGGATGGGAATAGTTTCTTTTTCTCATGTTAACCCTGCCTTGGATTAATTGACTAAATAAGTCTTTAATTGTAAATGCAGATGGGCAACTCCTTGTATAGCTGTATGACAGTAGTTATGGGCAAATTCTGTGGAAATGTTCTATTAAAGATCTGAATGTAAGCAGAAATAAATATATGTATTGGTGGTGGGTTTATATATCCTCATAATGACAAGCAAAAAAAAAATAATTGAGGTGAAGTAAAATGGAGATGCAGGAATAAATACTCATCTGTTACATTTAAAAATTCAAAACATACTACAAAAATAAAACAGAATATGTCAATGAGGAAAAGAGAAGAATACAGTTAAGATGTTCGAGGTCATATTCTTAATTTTTAAAATGTTTTTAACTTTTCTACTCCTTCAGAAAATAAAGTGAGGTAAAAGTATTGGCCTCAAAGGTAATCTTTATTGGATCTTTTTCATATTCTTCAGAGCCCTTTTCTGCTTCAGCTACTTGCTGTCCTTCAATCTAGCTGTGTTTCAGTTCTGGTTTTATAGAGGTAGCTGAAAGTTTGAAAATTCTTTGTGATCTCAGATCAGAGTTGTAATAGAAGATCAGAACTCTGTGTTATCAGTATCTTTGGTTTAGTTTGGAAGACAAAGTTAGAAAAATTATTCTTGTGTCTTCTTCCAATTACTGTTATTCATCTGATAATATTCATTGTTGCACTGTTTTGGTATAAAGTCTTGTTAAACCTTCTACTATACAAGCAGTTGATGACTTCTAGTTAAAAAAACCAAAAGGTTCGGGTCCCAAAGATCAGAATGGAAAAATAACTGTTTAAATAAAGGTCAGTATTAGCATAAGAACAAAACAAATCGTTTTGAATCAATTTCTCTGCTAAAGGAAGAGTGAGATAACTAAACCATTGGTTCAAGTATAGGATAAATTTCCTATGGGAGTAATAAAGATGACAAAGCACCCTAGAAATACATAAGAGCCTGATAATTGCTGGCAGGTGACAAAGCTATAGTTGGCAGGAGACTAAATTAATTGAGCCAGAAAGTCATTGACTCCTGTGTTTCTCCAACAAAGACAATTATTTTTATGAATTACACAAAAATTACCCTCAATTCATTACATTTGAAACTAAAATTTTGTCTCCCAATTTCAACATATTTGCATTTGAAGGGTTCTTTCTAATATGCTGTGAAGCACTGAAATTGTTGGTGTAGTAAACTGTTTTGCTTGCCAAATTTTTTATTTTGTCAATAATAAATTATTGGTTTCCTTGTCTCAGAAGAAATGCAAGAGTTTCACTGACATTTTGTGGATACTTTTGTTTTCTACTTTAAAAATGTACTTCTGTTTTTAAATGTTACCTCTAGATACTAATATTCAGTCATATTGTACTTGTATTTCTGAACTTGTAATATTATAACAATTAGCAGTTGCACAGTAGTTTTAATTTTTAAAAATACTATATAAAATCATAATGTAGAGATTGCAGTTTTGAAGAACTTGTGCATTTGTCTGAATATTACTGACAGGATTTTCTTTTCCCCTGCCTCTGAAGGCCCATTCAGATGATGAAGTATTCGGAAGGGGGTTGGATGCTTTAGTTCAACTCAGTGCTGTTGTTGGCCCATCTCTTAATGATCATCTTAAGCATCTACTCACAAATGTGAGTTTTTAATGCTGTAGTAAAAAGTCATCTGTATTTTTATGGTACTTTATTGATGTTTACTGTAATATCTGCAGAGATACAGTGGAGGACTCAGCAATTCCATGAAAAGCAGTACTTCATATATTCCTCTGTATAAGTCCATAATTCTTTAATAATATGGTGACTTATAAAGTTCTAGCAAGGTCCAAAAACTGTAGTTAACGTAAATTGGAGAATTATGGAAGTGTTGTCTCTACGATTTGAAAAAGATCCAGCTTCAAGCCTGAGGTGAAATAGATGCTGCATTTTGAAGGGAAGTTTGTTTGTTGCAAAACGAGTTTTGCATTTTAAGTGTGAATATTTTAACAAATCTGTTAACATATCTGTTCAATAAATTAACATAACAAAACATTCCCACTTCTTTTAGATGGCAATTCTGCACAAGGAAGTTTTCATTAAATAAGAGTTGGATTATGGAAAGTAGTTTTATACCGAGTCATTCTGTAGACATCCTTCCTCTGTCAGACAGGCTTTTCATGGTTTCATTTAGCCTGCTTCCAAAGTGACTTTCACAGCAAAATAAAAGGACCTTTTAGACACCCAATGCAGAAGAGAGAAATTGCAGTAGTTTTTTAAAAAGTATTTCCACTGTAATAATCTCTTTCAGTGCATGGGAAAAATGCATTAACTTCATGTGGATGGCACTATAAGAATGACCTTTTTTTTTTTTTTTTAAGGTTGATACCTCTTTAAAATTTGTTTGCTAAAAGAAAAAAAATTAAGTATTTTTTTGGCTAAAACAGTTGAGCTTTCTTTGAATTTACATTTCTCATCAGTTAACATTTTATTCCTTTTTGCCTTCACTCAGTTCAACACTTTGACATCAGTTACAAGTTTATAAAGTGATGTTTCTTTTCGGCTTTAATTTTCCAAAGATGAAATAAAGTAATAAAATAGAATTATATTGGCCTCTTTGCATATATTGTACTATATTATGCAACAAACCTTTTATTTTACTTTTCCAATAGCTTTCAAGGAGATTAATGGGCAAGAAATTCAGAGAAAAAATTACTGTTGCTTTACAAAAGTTGGAGCAATATGGTGGAAAGGTGAGTTGATCAGATGATTATTTTGTAATCTGCACATTTGAATGCAATTTTCCCAAAACAGCTTCCATCTTTGGCTTTCAGATTAAGAACCTCATTCTGGAACTGCTTATTTTTACATGTCACAACTATTCATATTACATAAACCACAGGATTTTGCACTGTGGCAATCAGCAGAGTTGTGTTCCAGTCTATAGTAAAATAGTTGTTTTAGTCTGATGTATTGAGTGGTAATAGAAATTACATTCAATCTACTCTCGGTAATACATATTCTGCCAGTTAGGTTTTGCTGTCTCCCATTTTTTTCATCTCGCACTTTTCATTTGTATTCTCCGTTGTTTTAATCTCTGAGCAGGAAATACAAGAGTATGTGTCAGTAAAATATTTCAAGGGATCCATACCTGTATAAGAAGCTACATGGCTGGATTCTTACAGCACAGCGCACCAAGCCCCATTCAGGAGATCTCTTTTTGGGAGCAAGTGTGCATCCATGTGGATCCCTACCCATGATATTTGGTTGGAACATTTTATTGTCCTTGGTGGGAAGCTTATGCAGACTTAGTGGTTAAATGAGATACTTGCTGTTATTTCTTGAAAGTTCTTCGTTTCTCTAGAAAGTCTAAATTTTTTTGCAGGGTTTGAACTGGTGTGACAAATGGGTTAGTTGCGTGGGGTAAGATGCAGGATGCTGAATATAAGTCCTTACTCCAAGTTAGACATTGCAGCACTTAATAAATAGATGCTTATGCAGCATAAAGCATGTGAGCTTCTTGTACAGACGTTAGGGTAGGCTAGATGCCTATGAAGAGTGATCTAGGAATTCACCAAATGTCAACTAGTAAATAGCTTCTGGCCACTTCTGGAGTATTGACATCTAACTCAGGCTGAATGTGTCTTGCTTCACTATGCCTGGGATGAAGTCTTCATGTTCCTTTTTCTGAGACTAAATACTTTTCTCAACGAGATTTACTCTTGCTAGAAGATACTTTTTGCTGTTACTGATAATGCCTGCCCATTCCCACTAATAGCTTATTGTTTAGATCACTTACTGAGGAAATCGGATACGCATATTCCAGTGCACCCTGGTTAACCCAGAGGTTAGATCTGCAATTGTTATAAATAAAAAAAATGCTTTAAATAATAGATGGCAGAGTATTCTTCTGCTGAACATTCCATTGCCATTTTCTGTTGTGCTGTAAATAGTGCAGAAAGGAGGAGAGAAGAAAAAGTGAAGGGAATATTGGCTTGGATAATCATCTAGAAGAGAAAATACTTGCTTTCTTGACCTATGAACATTTGCATGTATTATATTAAATGGTCATTGGTAAAGAATAGGAATAACCTAAAGAACAGAGACCATAAATATAGGTCTACCAGTTCTGAGCTTGTGTGCCTTAATCAGTAGACACCACTTTTTGTGTGTGTGTGTGGTCATACTCATTTAGGGGCAGTAGCAGTGTTCGTATTACAGACTTGAAAAACATCATGACAAATGATGAAGCATGAGAGTTTTCTTATTCATATGTAGTGAGACAAGAAAAGGAAAATTACATCTCATCTTGATGTTCTGAAAATTTAGGTCTAGATAATGTAACTAATCTAGTGAATCGTTAACCTCTAATTCTTATGTCTGCCCAGTTTTAGGTATGAGTTTTTACATAGCTCTTCTCTTGGATGTTTACTTGCCAGCATTAGTTATCCCAATGCTCCATTTTTTTCGGTTCATTATCTTCAGCCCTTTTGACAGTAAATTTCTCAGCAAATACTAACTTTTTATTTTTTTACTGTTCGATAAAAAAACAGGGATAACTAAGTAAAAGTTGTGAATTATACAATTTATAGAGACTATATGACTACTCTTATATGTAGTGCTAGTGCTCCTTGTTTTGTTTGAATTTGTTTTATTTCCATCAACAGGCAACTGTGGCTATCATCAAATCTAAAATTCCAACTTATTGTTCTATCTCCTCTTGAACAAGAAAACCATAGTGATTTGTACCGTAAGGTGAAGTTTGGAAAGAAACTAGCTGTGAACATCACTGACACTTGTTTGGGGTATGATATATTCTCTTAAAAGAATCACAGTTCTTCAGCATGATGGAGAATGGGAAAAGTCCTATCAGTTTGTGAATATATAATTATGGAAGACTATTTAAAATAATTCTCTCTGTACTGGCTGCTATTTGCATGTGCATTGTGCCTACAATGACATTGACTAACTGGCTATTATTTCAAGAGCAAAGTAAATATTGATTCTTGTTTTGTTGTAAATTACAATTTCCTTTAATATATCTGGAGTGCTTAATATGTTTTGTACATTTGTGTGATGCAAAACAATTTATTTGTAATAACTTAAATAGAAACTAACTTGGTGTTAAATTACATATGTATACCCGCTTTTGAAACAGGTTATTTTGTGTGACAGGCACAGATGGATGCAGTTTGGGTTCATCAGGGCTTACTGGGTTAGATGTAGAACTATGAGAATTCATCTAGACTTCTTGAGAGTCAGCTTTTAAAGGTATAAAGCTGAACACACTAAACAGCATATGGTGCAAAACTGAACATGCTCAGTGCATCCTCAGCACATTGTTTTGAGAAGCTCGAGAGGCTCTGGAGAATACAGTGCAGAGGCATCAGGTTGCTCCATAGAGCCACAGCTTAGGTTTTGCTCGACTAATTAGTTCCAGTTAGCTTTGGGCCTACTGAATGTGAGCTAGATGTGGGAGGCAACTTTGGAGTAGTTACACCATGCTCCCTTTGCATGGAATTCTGTAATGCCACAGATATGCTTGGGACTAGCTTGTGAATTCAGCTCCAGACAAGCTAATAAACCTCTGAACATGGAAGCTATGAAAAAAATATCAGTTAAAGACAATATAAAGATTGCAGAAGCCAGCTTACTTGGCTGTCAAGCCTCATAGAGTGCAGCATTTGTCCATGAATGTATTTGAACTTGATTGCAAAGTAATTCCTAACAGGTCTGTAGTAAATACTGTTCAGGGTTCATGTTGTTACGTGTATTTGAGTTACTCTCTGAGGGAGAGCTGACTGAAGCAACAAAATTTGTCATAGAACTTTTTCCCCTGAGGAAAATTCAATTCTGGAATTTAAAGTTGGAAGGGTTTTTTTGTTGTTGTTGTCAGAAGATGCTGTTACATAGCATATTAAAAAAACTCTGTAATGTGAAAGCAATTTCAGAATTTTTGGAAAGTTACCACTGCTTGACTAAATCAAATTTACTTTAGGACTGTGCTAAGTCAAGATCTATGTATTTAAGCTTTTTTAAAAAATACATTAATTTTGTTGGCAAAAATGTTTAATTTGAAGAACTACAAGTATTTGTTGAACAACTCAAAAAATCGATCGTGCTGCTTGTTTTTCTTCATGTTTACTTTATTATTTATTTTTTTACAAAATGTGCACATTTAGTTTACACAAACACACTACAGCAGATTTCAGGTGTACATGTATTGTACTACTCTTATCCTACACTGGTGATAGCAGAGCAGCCTTCAACATGCCTCTAACATCCCATCTCTACACCAGAATAGATACCTGATTTATTTTTGCAAAAGAGTGCTTGCAACATGCTTTCTACTTCATTAATCCCCTTTCACATTTTCTGCAGCAATGTCACAATGAAGACTGGCCTATCTCTGATAGCATTTCACGTGTTTTGAAGTATTGGCGTAAACTCTGTGGACTATATATCTTAAAAATTACACGGGTGGGCAGGGCAGTATTATATTTTAGGTACATACTTTTTTAGAAAAATCTTTCTAGGTTCAGAATTAAGGTAGCTCCAATCTTAATGAAGAAATGATCCTAAAAAATGTAATACACTTATCACATATAGATAATATGATGTAGCTGAAGTTTCCAATTTTTTCCTGATTCTGTCTCATAATTAAAGATATTACAAAAAGCTGAAACAGATGTTAGCGTATCTAGCAGTCATTATTAGTAGATGTTACTATATACCACTGAAGTGGGATGGAAGTTTCAAAAGAAGTTCATGCCTTTTTCTTCATTGAAGTTAGTGTTAGAATCCAGTTAAGGTTTCTTCATGAAAATTAGAAGTCAGAAGATCCTTAATTTTAAGCAAAGAACTTTGCGGACATATCCAAGAAGAATTAGAAATACAGTATGTAGGACTCCTGATATTCATGTCATGATAAATTAAATGCAGATTTACTAGGTAAGTGTGATTGATAGACACTTACTCGTATTTGTTAGGGAGTAAATCTACCTAGAAGCAATTTATTTTTTTGTTCTATAACAATTCTTCCTCTCAAGTTATCTATTTTATTAGGTTTGGGGTTTTTTTTTGAAAAGAAAAGCAATTCAAAGGTGGAAGGCAATTGCAGCAAGATGTGCATTGTGGATTGATTATAGCACTTTAACTCAAGGTATTATTCAAAAAAGGAGGACTACACCATACAAATGTGAAAAGAAAATACATAGTAATGCCTCTGTATAAATTAGAAGCTAAGATTTAGGAAATATACTTGAACACCTGGAGCTTAATCCAGTACAAACAAGTAGCAAAACTAAGAGTATTTATTTAATCTCTTTGTGATAGTATCTATTTTATCTAGAGGTTGGAATGATAATAAAGCTGCATGATGTCATGTCTTATTTTGTCTGGGTTTGGACTAAAAACCTGACTTTTCAGAACAACCTTGTTAACTAAGTAGCCACTGTTGAAGTGCTAAATTGTATAATTTAGAAAGTTTTTTTTGTTGGGAAAAGCTTATAATAAAAAATTTATTTGCATAATACATGTCTCAGTGTAAAGCTGAGTAATTTTATTTATGATAAAGTGGGAAATCCATCTTTTAGATAATGTTGCAGAATAGCTCGTATTTGTCCATTAGTTGCAGACCTAACGTCTTCGTTAAATCACATTTTCAAAGAGCTGCATGGATCGCATTATATTCTCATCCTGTAAAAAAAGACAACAAAAAAAACAAAATCATACACCATTACAAATGTAGCTGACCAATATCGATAGTGAAATTGGGTAGAACTAACTGTATTTTAGTTAATGACAACATTATTTTTCAGCTTGTTTGGAGAAACTGTTAGCAGAAAAAGGCTGTTAATGGCTCTACGTAGGTTTTTGTATATATTAATTAAACCAAAACTATTCTGTCAAGAATACAAAAGCACATTAAGAAAATTTAGTCTGCCATATTGCGGAGGTTATAAGTTTATATCCAGTCTAACAAAATACATATAGACAAGAAATACTCAAGGAACAGTTGTTGTATCTGAAGTGTGAATCTGTACTTGAGATTGCTAGTCCTGTGTATCGTACACTGGAGGCTTTTTGCAATTTTAGGGCATCCTATTGCATAGCTAGGGATGGCTCCAAAATACAGTGGATTTAAGTGTGCATCTTTGCATGAACCGAAGAGTCAGCTCTGCAACTATCACTGCAACACTCTCTGACTCCTCAGCTCAGATTTTCTGTGTGTTCACATTGAAAGATGTTGATCGCTTTTCAATGCTACTTCTGCTTTCCAGTTGCTTTGTATTAGGTACGTAACAAAACCTTTGACTTTCAAGTTACGCGTAACATTTACTGATTCATCACTCTCTACTCCAGTTTTTGTCAGTAAATAACTCTCAGCACAGCAGTCAGGATGAAATAATTTTTTTGGTAAGATTTACCTTTCAGTGTATAGAAGAAAGAGTTTACTTGTAGTAGCCCATATTTGGTGGCTCTTCCAGATCAACAGTTGCTTGCACAATACACTATATATACACAAGAGTATATTACATACTCATTTAGCATTTGCTGATCTCCACTGTAACGATCCTCTTTTTTTTAATCTGAATGCACACCCTTTAGTACTTTCTTGAGAGATAATCTAGCCATCTTTAATTCTGGTGAATAAAAAGACTGAATTTGATAGAGTATTTTAGGAAGTTTCACGAAAGCAGTGCATAAAACCCCCACTTTTTAGAAAGGATATATGTGACGGATAGGTATATAGGCCTTCTGTACATTAATGTTCATATAACACATGCTCAGTATCAATTTTCAGTTAAATTATTCACTGTTCAGTCTAGTGGGTGATTTGCTTTTTAGAAAATGACAGGTCTGAGTAGTTCTCTTAATTAATGTTATGAAACATGCACAGTGGAGTTTTTCATCTTTGATTCCGTATGTCATCTTAAGTGATGTTGCTGTAAGAAATGATCTGCACACTATTTTGTGCTCATTAACTTATGAAAGTAATCATATGGAATTTCAAAAAGATACGTAGATTAATGCTTACTTTGTATAGGAAATTTACTGTATTAAATTACTGGAAATTAAAATAAACTAACTTTTTCCCACTGCATTTTTTTGAAACATCAATATACTATTGAAGATCACCAATTAATGTAATGTTAAAGTTTGGTTTAACTGGAATCATTTGTCATTTAATTATTTACAAATGTTTTTGTATATACATTGGCAACTAAGCTCAGCAAATGTGCAAAGCAAACAACATGCTCTTAATTTAGAAATTGTTTTGACACTTCCTACCAATTTTATAATATATGTATCATTACTAATGAAACTAGTAGTTTTCTAAAATCAGCTTCGTATTTCTGAAGTTTGCTGTTTCTATACAGAAGACTTCCAATGCTCCTCCTTTAGTCAGTCAAATGGGAAGACTCTTCAGAAGAAAATACAAGCTTCTCATAATATTTGGAACATGGTAACTTTTAGTAGCTTTTTTTTACATCTTAAAAAAAAAAAAAAACCAAAACAAGTGCTTGCATTAGAATTCTTTGGCAAGTAGTATCTTTCTCATTTGCCTCTTTTTTTCAGTACATTTTTCTAAACAATTTTTCATAATAGATTTATTTAATGATTCCTAACTCGAGACATTAGGAGGTGTTAGTTCATACGAAGCGTAGTCCATATGAAGCACAAAACCTGGATGAATGAGCTTTGCCAGATCTGATCTAACTTCAAGCCACCTTTGAAGTTTTTCTTACTGAAGTTTGAGATGGCTCCTTTGTTGTTTTCAGGCTAGCCCAGAGCATCAGCTTTGTGTATGGATTGGGTTACTTGTGCAGAAAATACCTGTCCCAGAAGCCTTTTTATCATTATCAGAAGGACCTTTAAGTCATTCACCCTGACATTCACCTGTGCACCATGCATGCCTTAGTCCTTTGCCTCTGTTCTTCATGATGCTGCTGTAGATATGAAGCAATGCCCAAGTCAGACCATTTTCCACCAGCACCAAGCAGTGAAAGGAGGCAGGTGAGGAACTGGGTAGCACCTAGCCCTAGAGTTAACCACACTACTCTCCCAAGACCTATCTCTGCTATTTGGTAACTTAGAGAAAACAGGACAGACAGCAGCCACTTTCTGGGACTCAGTCCAGCATACATAGGGCAGGATAGGCTGTTTCTCCTGTGGGAGAAGGGAGAGTCCTGGAGGCTGGATGGCAGACTGGCATTCAGGCATGGGTATATGGGGTAGGGAGGGCAGAGAAACCAGGTCATACATGTTCCCTGTCCAAGACAGAAGGAGGTTGAGGGGAAGCACCTTTGCTGTCCTCACTTAACCTTGAGCAAAGATAGGTCCTTATACACAGTGACCAGAGAAGACCATGCTCGAAGCCTGAATGCTCTGTAATTCCCTAAGTAAATTCTTAACACTTACTGAATGGACCAGCCATTCTTTGCATTGGGAGTCTGAATTAAGAGTCTTGAACTTGCTGTACACCTCAGGCTGTACAGGGCTACTGCATTGATAGTTGTGCCAAACCAGTACTCTGCACAAGGAGGTGATTTTAAAAAAGGCACACGTGTGTATGAGTGGTTAAGAACACATCAGATGTTCTTGGTGCTACAAAAAAAAAAATCTCAAGAACCTGTCCCAGGAACCTGAAGTGGAGCCTCTATATTCAAATATGCTTTGCTGTGTTGATTCTTGCTCTTAAGGTAAGCATGCAATGCTTTCCTTAGTTATCACAAAACATCACTAAAAGGGATGTACTTCTAAGACCCACTAATCTGGCTTCCAACTCAAAAGTAGAGGAATGGCAGTTCTCAGAGGCTGGCAGCTCTTGCCTGAGATATCATTCAAAGAAAAGACTCCTGCAGCCTTTCTCTGTCAGAACAGGCTTCTAGTCCATTTTAAGATTCAGACTGGATGGCATCTGAGCTTTGGCGTTTGGTTTAGGGTTTCTTGTAGTGCTTGTCTCCTGGCACTATTTTCATGCTAGTCTCACAGCTTGAGCTAGAACTGACAAGCGTATCCTCTGTATGCCTTTAGCATATTTTCACATGCACCAGATGCAGCTCTGGCTGCCATATTCATCAACAGGCATTCCCATTCCAAGGTCTGAGGTAGTCATTTGTTAGGCAAACTGGCAGGGAAGGTTTTGAGCAGATGGGCTCTAATATGAGCCTTAATGCCAAAGGAGGGTTCGTAGATGAGGAAGCCACCATACCTGTCAAATCCTAGGGAGCAGCGGGTGTGCTGTGCCCCTGCCCTGAATGTCCTGATTTTGGTAAGCGAAGGGTAATAGAACTAGCAGTGGTCTAGAGAGAGGCCCAAGGGTGATTAACGGCGTGGACAGGTTTCCCTAGGAGGAAAACCTGAATAAATGAGTACTTTACAGCTTGGAAAAGAGATACTGAATGAAGGGCAGTAATGATAACCACTGTTTTTCCATAACAGCAGAACATATGGAAAACATAAAAAAATGCATGGCAGGTCTAAAACACAGGCAGATTTACTAAAGGAAGGCTCACAGGATCATTTAATTTTGCTTTTGGCATTGTTAAATGCTCATGAAACATGAGACACCTTACTCCTGGAGTGATGCGACTCACCGCATGCTGAGGAAAGAAAGGAACCTGAACCTTACCTTTTTAGATCGGTCTTGTACCTATTAGGGTATTAAAAAAAGCTTTTCCTACAGCTGTGTTTTAAAAGGAAGCAGCCACTACTGTCTTTTGTAAAAAATGTAATCCTGAAAAGGCTGAAGCCACGTTAACTCCTGAATCAAGTTTCTTGGTCTTGGATTGAATCCTAACCCCAAATCTCATTTCTGAAATGAAATCGTGATATAAACATGAATTACACACTGCAGCTCAGAGATCTTAATAGAAGAACAGGTCTTAGTAGGTAGAGAGACAAAAATGTAGGCAGTGAGATGCTTTTTGTATCAAAATACATTGCCATCTTTGAAGTTAAAAGCAAGTGAAGGTGAGGTAAGTGGCATGATGAGAATGGTATCTCTGTCATGTAGCAGTTTAGAGAGCATCTCTCTCACATGTATTCTGAATTCTCAGAAGAGGTAAATAAGAAATCTAACAGATGTGATAAATTGTGAATTACATTGGAAAAGGAGAGTAGGCAATTCCTTACTGAAGGTACTAATTTTCTTCGTAAATTAATCACTCAGCCCATCACCATAATTGCTGTCATATCCAGATTAATGTGTCATTTAACTTCCAGAACTCTGCAGACCTCAGCTGGGAAATGAATCCCATCTCCGTTTCTGATGATCACTCAGCTTTAGCAGAGCAAATGCCTTTCCTTCGTAATGAACAAGACTGACAAGCTAGAACCACAGTCAATTCAATAGAGTGCTGCCAACAGATAAGAGACTACCCAATACCTATTGCTAAGGATATACAGAATAGCCACAGTTAGAAGAGCTGTTGTCTGTCTTTCATCCCCCCAAATCAGTGGATTAAAATCAAAGAGAATCACTTACTAGGTCACTGTGCTCATGAGAGCAACCTCAAGGAAAACTACAGGTGCATATAAAAATAGACCAATTCTAAAGCATCTTTGCTGTTTCCTGTTCAGCTTTCCCAATTCCAAATAGTTAAAAATCTATCATTCACTAACTGCATTTATCTTGCTAGTCTTGTTCTCTCTTGTCTCTTGCCTACTGCTCTCTTCTTGGTATAGGAAATAAGAAGCAATACACACAGGCTATATTGGTGGTCTATGTCAGCTTCATATTAATCAGAGTCAGCCTGGACAAAATATCGGTAGAACACTACTATGATTCCTTATATTTCCCACTGTAACAAATAGCACTGGGCTTATTTTCCACATCAGTTTGCATAAGGTAATCAAGCCTATCTTGTCACTAGGTCTAATGTGACACTTTACAGTACATAACAACCTGTTATGACAAAGACATATCATCATTATTTTTTACTATATCATGTTTCTTTTTCTTGCATTTTTAACCAACAAATTAACATTAGTTATTTAAATTTCTGAAAATGCCACTTATCTTTCCTCATATCATCTCCTGATCTGAAAGCAAGTCGCTTTCTGAAGGGCAGAGGAGTGAAAACAGGCTGCAGTTCTTGCTGCAGAAGTTTATTCTCATTCCTGGCTCTAGAGGCAATGAGCTGCTTTCAGCAGTGGAAGGAAATTAAGAGCCACCTGGGTAGTGTAAACACCTGCAACTGATCATCACAATCAGTCCTCACTCCCTTGCCTTGAGAAAACTTGTCTGCTGTTAATTCCTGCTATCCAATGCTTCGCAAGCTCCTTGCACTCTCCTTTTTTAAGGCCTCCAGCAGGTCATGACTCGCTGTTTGAGAAACACTCCTATACATGATAGATTTTCAAGAAATATAATTATTATTATTGCTGTGACTGTATGCCAATTGTAACAGGAATGTGTTCCCCAGCATGGGCAGAAGATATAAGTAAATATTCAGCTGAATGTGAAGCAACTTTTTGCTAACAAGTACAAACAAAACACTGTTAAAGAGAGAGGGGATACAGACGTAGTTGTCTAATAGGCAATGACAGCTTGTATATAAAATCTTTTCTACAGATTCAGGTCACAAATTTATTTACATTTTTTAATGTTTTTGTGTAATGGTGTACATACGTATTCTACCTAGGGAACATATTGTTTCTGGTATTAGGATTACCATCAGCGTCACTCCAGAAGTCTATGTAGCGCTATGATAACATTAGCCAGAAGACACAGGTTCAGTACTTATCACTGAGTACTTACTTTCTGGCAGCTCTCAATGAATTCATCTATGGTAACTACTCCATCTTTGTTTTTGTCCATTTTCTGCTCAGAAAGAATAAGAATATATGTTTATCCTCCTGAAATCCTGTGTAAAACAAGTTCTTTTTATTATTTGTTTCAGTTATACATCAGCCTAGGAACGAGCAGGCTGGAATTCTGTAAAGATGTAGTAAGTGATACACCAGAATAAGCTTAAGGAGCTTATTGTTGAAAAAACAAGGTGTCATGAGTAGATCTGAGAAACTTGGGATGGAAACACAGAGAAGAAAAAGGATTACAAAATTGATAGGATATGCAAAACTGTTACAACAATGAAGGTCTTTCCATACCTGCTAACAGAGCAGTCTTTTTGGCTCCTATGTTACGCGACCCACCTGGAAAAATGTTTCCACATGTTGTCTAGGCGCATCCTCCTTGAGAACAGGATAGGTGCATTTCCCCATCATATCATATATTGCTTTCATGATATCAAGCATTTCCTGAAGAGAAAAAAAAAAAAAAAAAGTCTATGTAATGTAAGGTGCATTGTAGACACTGCTTGAACTCAGAAAACATAAATGATTTTTAGGATTTACATTTCAGAATAAAATTTTGAGATTGTGCCTGTTATTTTCTGACTGAACAGCTTCAAGAAGGAACTACTATATTCCTAGAAATTCTAGCATGTTAGTTCAGCTTTCATAGATAATTTTTTTTAATAGATGCAGATGTATGATTTTGATTTTAAATTACTTAGAATATGTGCAAGTTCATGGACTGTGGGAAGAATTTCTGAGGTCTTTTGAATGAAACTAAGCAGGAAAATAAGTTCTGTAACAGCAAGTGAATGGTCAAAGCACATCAGCTTCTTACAACTCAGTTTTCTGCAGAGAAAATAGAAACACTCGTGCACACGCTCACACATATGCAAAGAGTCTTCCTTTTGTAGAAAAAGCTTTGAATTTTGTTACTAGACTGGCTTGCGAAAACTAAGAATAATTATAGAAACAAGTCATCTGCCAGTATGCTGAGAAATTATTCTATAGATGACCCTTTTATAGTAATCATGAAGTGTTTTTCTAGAAGTGTAAAAATATAACTGCAATATCTCTCTCTCTATTTATATTTACATAAAGACCCAGTTTTGAAAAACCATGTATTTTTATGAAAGCACTCATTTGGTCCCACTGTAATTTAAGTATGTATTTGAATCCTTGCAGAATAAAAGATGTAGGAATCTTTTTATATAAATTGTTTCAAATAAAAATTTTTAGAAGTAGATTCATAAAATGAGTAACAATTACGGCCCACATACTTAATTCTTCGCTGGGTGAAAAACTGGCTGGCCG
>NW_009606375.1:0-2854 GCF_000690535.1 Cariama cristata | reverse complement strand
TGCAGAGCCTTCCTGTCCTCCAGCAGATCGATGCTCCCATCCAACTTGGTGTCATCTGCAAATTTACTGTGGGTGCACTCAATCCCCACATCCAGATCATCTATCAAGCATGTTGAACAGCACTCGCCCCAAAACTGAGCCCTGGGGAACTCTGCTAGTGACCGGCCACCAACTGGATTTAGCTCCATCGACCACAACTCTCTGGGTCCAGCCATCCAGTCAGTTGTTTACCCATCGAAGAGTCCACCTATTTAAGCCGAGAGCCGCCAGAGTCTGACCTCAGACCATCCCCAGTGTTCATCAACTCACAGTAATTTATCTTTTTTTACCTCTCCAGTTGATATCCTACAACTATAATCACAGTTCTTTGTACATCTTCCACTTCTACCATATCCTTTCTAAAGAAATAAAGAGGAAAATACAGGGAGACAGCAAAGTAGAACATTTTGCTTTACTAAACAGAAAAGCACATTGTGGAATCATAAGCAGTAGTGTTGTTTACCATGCAGGCCCCTGTTCCCTTCCCAGTAATTTTTAAGTCTATCAGTTGCTTTGGCATTGCTGAGCACTCAAGTAACATTCTCACTGACCTATCCACATGGACACCACAGTCTTTCTGACTTTTTTTCAGTCACAATTGCCAAAGCGTGTTTTTTCTCCCTCCCATATACAGCATTTTTCACATAACAAGGATTCATTTCTGTCATCTCACTGCCATTTCCTGCATGATCTTTCTGCATTTTGTTAGCTTTTGACTATTAATGTAACATTCAACATACCTGAAGTTTCTTCTAGCAGTAGCGTTAGGTCCTCACACTCGGTAAAGAGCTGTACTATTCTGAAGTAAAGAGCAAGACCTTGTTTGGAAGCTTTTTTCACCTTGTTCACCCCCTGACCTACCAAGTAGGTCTAATATTGACCAACCTGTTGTAAGGTCTGAGAGGTTTCCAAATTTTTCATTACCCTGGTCATTTCTAGTAAAATGCTTTCCAAGCTATCATCTCAGGTGGCTCACTTTTATGCTTTGCTTACTAGACTGTATGCTTTGTTCTTCTCTCCAAACAACTTAATATTCTTCTGTCTAAACATGAAAGTTTTTTTTTAATCCTATTTTGACAGTGATAAACAATTATTCTAAAACACCAGTATCACTGCTAGAAAACAGTCTCTATGCCATCATTCTTTTCATTTTTTCCTTTAGCCAGCATTCTCATTTGAGTTATTTGTGGGATTCTGTCCCCTACAAACATCCATCTTACACAAAACAAAGTCTGAATATCCTACAAGCTCTTGCTGAGTCATGTAGGAAGGTAAGTATCTTTAATCTTTACACTTCTGTTCCATATTCTAACAGTAGTTCAGTCCATCTCCTCTTCCTTGCTTTTAGAACTCCTCTACAGGTAGAGCTCTCAGGGGAAAACACTACAACTTTCTGAAAGAAAACTACCTAGTAAGCACTAGTGGAAGAATTAGGCTTTACCTGACTGGGACTAGTTAATGTGTTAGCCCAATGTTTAAAAGTTAAATACAGTGCAAGATAACATATTAAAACTAGCATGCTGTTTAACTTACCTCCTTGCTTATAAACTGTTAATTCTTGTACAGTTTCCAAGAACTGCCAAAACTTCTCATTACCATCTTCTGCAATAAATTCACTGTTTAAAAATAAAAATGAATCATCCATAGGTTGACTTTGTCCAAAGATGTCACAGTAAAAATCTTCAGTTGTTTAAAATAACAAATATCCAGCAACAACCAAGTGTTAAGTATTTAGTGACCATCTAACATCTCTGTAGCATAAAACACTGAACAGTGGTATACTTTGGTTAAAAGAAATTTAGAACAAAATACTACCAATCTGAACTCAACAACCAGAGCTGTAAAGCAACTACATTATTCTCTGATACAGAAATTAGCACAATTTGTCACTTTATTTTTCCACAGGTATTCCAATAAATAAAATTAATTCAGCACACAAACTTTATTTAATAATGGCTCAATATACAAATAAGAACACACGCTCTGTCAGGTTATAGTTTTTAATGAAATTACAAGCTTTTATCTATGAAAATGACTACTTTGCTATGCAGGGGAGGTCCTCAATCTCTGGAACACTTTCAAAAAGGGGTTAATCCTTTCACAGCATAAAAGGTAATGTTTGCTTTATTCCAAATACTATTCCTCCATTTACTGGTAACACTTCTTAGTTTTGTGGGTTTTCTTAAGTGAACATCATTTGCTTCTTCCTCACCTTATGCCTGCCAAAAAGATCTACTTGCTAGTATGACTGTACTGTTTTCTAATCTTTACTTTGGAAGTTTGCCACTCCTTTGATTACAGGAGCTTGCAACGTTCCCTTTCATGGGAGTTCTCCAAACAGCAGCAAGTAAGTTTAAAAACAAAAAAGATTTTAAACCAAACTGGCAGGGGAGCCACAAACACCTAACACTGGAAAACATTTTCACTTCCTATTTTGAAATTAGGATTACATTTTTAAAAATACATTTTACTACTACAGTTTCACATCTTCACTAATACCTTCATACATAATTATTCCATTCATGAGTGAAACTAAACTAATCGAGGCGAGATGAAGGGATACCGTCACTCAGGGGCAGGCAGGGATTGTGTAGATTGGCCCACTGCATCTCCTCAGCCTAACCTGCAAAACGCCTGAATAGACTAAATACAAAGAAATTTAAATAGCACACTTAAAACGTGGGAAAGTCTGTCAGCGCTATCCGTAACATTTTACAACAAGAGAAGACAGTTAAGCCTTGTACCAGAGAAGTACTCTGACAGAGGAAGAGAAACACGGCCACCCCTCCGCAGCCCACCTCCCCTCTCCGCCCCC
>NW_009606374.1:0-4750 GCF_000690535.1 Cariama cristata | reverse complement strand
ATCTATATATATAATATTATTTTTTAATGGCCATGCATATTGTGTTTCAGTCCTTTTGTGTTGATGTTCTAAGCTTCAGTATAGAAGCTGGCAGCCTGATCTCATTCAGAGGTTAAATCTATGCCTTTTCTGCAAATGAGCATATAAAGAACACTTTTCATCAACCGTTCTTGAAAGTCCCCTTCTTTGCACTAAGTTGGTTTTGATAATACTGCAGCAGCCTTTCCCATTACTCTTTGGTCTCTTTTGTGGTGTTTCTGTCCTTTCTAGAAAGTTGTGTGTTTTTAATAATTATAATCCCAGAAGGAGTAAAATGACATAATACTGAATGGAGACATTTTGTATTGTAAAGTACTGTAATTTTGAGAATTTCAAAATAAGTTTCAAAATGAGAAAATCTTTTCCTGTGCACATGTGATCTCACAAACTGCTTTCCTTGCAGATCCTGGCTCATCCCCAGGACTCGGATGCACTCAGCTCTTGGTATATCTGGCAAAGGTAGATGGAGGGTCTGAGGGTGGGAAATGATGGCTCGTACTAGCTAAACCCACCATTGTCTTTTGCTTTTAAAAGATTCAGAAAGGAGCTTTGCTGACCCCAGAAGTTGAGAGTTGGAGTCTCTGTTTGCTGATGTCCTTTCACCATCTTGAGGCTGGACTTCTCGTAGTATCAGTTACAAACACACACCTTATGGGACAGTCCGGGCTCTGCAGCCGCTCGGCAGAACGCAGGTGGTCTTGGCTATCTCTGTGTGATTCATTTGCACATTCCTCGGCAGCAGCTGGAGGAGCTGCTGTGATTTGGTTCATCCCTGAAAGCGCTGCCTTGCCTGCTAAGTGTCCTCTAGTGAAATGCCCCAAGTTTGCTGGTTCCCAGAGAACAGGCTCTGGGTCCCTTCTCCTGCAGGGTCGATGTTGTTGTTCCTCCTCCTTTATCCACCTGCATTTCCAGCACATCCAGCTAATGAACCCCTCTGGTTTGGAGTGCCCAATCTGCCAAGGGTCTTCCTGAGTTTGTCTTTAGTCCTTGCCTCCCCACCGTGCCAGACGATACCTGTGCTTTGTCCTATGCTTTCCTGAGCCCTATGAGTGGAGTGGGCCGTAAGGACACTGGCATTGGCACTGCCCTGCTGAGTGCTCCAGAGATGCGTGCAGCTGCTTGGCGTGAGCCTTGGCTCTCATTCCTGTGATGGTGAGGATAGATAAGCAGGGAGGAGGCAGGCTCCAAGGTGCCCATGCCCTTGCAGTGGGTGGTGGTCACACACTAAGTTGTTCTGCTCCTTTGCTGAACCCAAATGCATCAGTCCAATGCCCTGCTAGATCAAGACCTTTAATTTCTTGAATTCAAAGCACCATGTGCCATTCCTCCTTCTCTAGCTGCAAAGCAGGATGCTTCTCCTTATGTGTTCCTTGACTGTAGGCTGGAAGTCGCTGGTGACATGAGCAGCAGGGGCCAGTGTCTTGTCTCTCCCAACAGGATTGCTCCAGCCCTCTCTGACCCAGCGTTTTCATGCACCTCAGTGCTACCCCAGCACATCTTGCAGCAGCCTCTCCCTGCCTAGCTGTGGGCTCCTGTGGACTGGTCTGAGCTGATTCTGAGCATGAGGGTCTTGTTTGATCAAAGGGTGAATGTCTGTGAAAGGCTGTGTGTCTCTGCTCCCCTTTCTCTGCCAGCCTCCCTGCCTGTCTCTTCCCTTCTGCCACGTACCCATGGGCACCTTCCCTTTTCCCTGCCGTGCAGGGATGACTTGGCTCCCAGTGCTTCTGGAGGTTGTAGGCTTCAGCCCAGCTGCAGTTACAGTCCCTGCACAGCCGTAGCATCCTGTTTCAAATCAGCTTGTGCAGTGGAGCTCCCACGCAGGTGCTGCCTCCCTCTGCACGGCCGTTCCCTTGGCAGTGAGTGCTGCACCACTGCTCTGTGCCTTGTCCTGGGTACCCCTTCCTTCCACTGCTCCCCGACAAACCCCGTGTCCCCAGGACATTCCCAATGAAGAAAAACTTGAGGAGGTTTAGTTTAACCTTCCCAGCCCTGGCTGCCTCCCAGGAGCTTGGTCTTGCAACGCGTCTAGTTCTGGCAGATAACGAAGGATGTGCACTCCCACACCACATCCCCCTAGTAAGGACTTAATGGAGCCAGTATTTCAGTTAGGAAACCCACTGTTGATCCAAATATGCAACTGTGAAAGCCAGAAGGCCCTGGCTGGGGGCAGCTGGGGCATGGCCTTGTGCTGCTGCACGGCTGTGGCTTCACTCTCAGCGTCCTTGTCTTTAACGTAGTTGCCAATAATTGGAGTTGTTGCATGTGTCCCTGCAAAACCCAATAGTGACTCTTTGAGTCTTCTCCTCCTTCCCAGAGGAGATGTTCAGCTGATGGATGTGGGAAATCAGTGTCTCTGACCCGCCACGTTCCAGTGTCATGGGGAAACGGGCTGTGCAATTGTGTAAATAAAAGTGAGACAAACTTCGGGCTGTTGTGTTGTTACTGGAGATTAGAGGGCCTCAATCATAGAATCATTTGGGTTGGAAAGGACCTTTAAGATCATCGAGTTCAATCATAAACCTAGCATGGCCAAGCCCACCACTAAACCATGTCCCTAAGCACCACACCTACATGCCTTTTAAATGCCTCCAGGGATGCGGACTCCACCACTTCCCTGGGCAGCCTCTTCCAGTGCCTGACAACCCTTGCTGTGAAGAAATGCCTCCTAATATCCAATCTAGACCTCCCCTGGTTCAACTTGAGGCCATTTCCTCCTGTCCTATCACTGGTTACTTGGGAGAAGAGACCGACCCCCACCTGGCTACCCCCTCCTTTCAGGTCATTGTAGAGAGCGATCAGGTCTCCCCTCAGCCTCCTCTTCTCCAGACCAAACCCCCCCAGCTCCCTCAGCCGCTCCCCATCAGACTCTTCCCCACCTTCGTTCCCGTTCTCTGGACTCGCTCCAGCACCTCAAGGTACTTCTTGTGGGAACTGGACACAGCACTCGAGGTGCAGCCTCACCATTGCTGATACAAGCCAGGATGCCATCGGCCTTCTGGGCTACCTGGGCTCATGTTCAGTTGGCTGTCGACCAGCACCCCTGGTCCTTTTCCACCAGGCAGCTTTCCAGCCACTCATCCCCAAGCCTGTAGCATTGCATGGGGTTGTTGTGACCCAGAAGAGCCCAGGCTGTCTCCCTGATAGTGAGCCCCATGTCCTGGCTTCCCGGGGTGCTGTGGGCAGCTGTCCTGACCTGCCCCCAGGAGGCCTGGCAGAAGGTTTCATATTTGAGCCAAAGCTGGACAAAACCTAGGGCATTTTACCATTTGTGAGCAGGTTTTTCTTGTCTGTGCAGAGACACTCCCTGGTGTGGGCCAAGCAAGGAGGTGATGTTTGGCCCCTCAAAAGAGTCCTTTTGGCCCCTCTGGAGGGTGAGCGTGGGGCTGCATAGAGCGATCCCTGTCATGCAGCCCCACAGAGCCTCCCACCGCCTGTCCCAGTGAATGGTGTCACCAAGAGTCCACCTCGCTGCCAGCCAGCCCAGCCCTTCGCTTCAGGGTAGTGAGAGACCCTGGACCTCTCTGCCAGGCCGTGCTCTCGTGTGAGGCCTCGGAGTGCCGTGTCCAAAGCTGCAGCGTGCGAAGGCGGCCGGCAGCCGCAGGGCAGGAGAGGCTGATCCTCACTCCTGGGGCACGCTGCGTAGCTGGCTCTGAGCCATCCGGGGCCAGCATCACGGCAGGGGCTGCAGGGTGGTGTGGGGCAGAACACCTGCCTGGGGCTGCATCTGGCACCTCGGCACAGAGACCCAGGCACCCATGGGTCCATTTTCCGTGGTGTGATGAGGAGCCCCAACACCTCCTGCAGTCCCAGCCCTGCCCTTAGCCCCTGGCCGTGGGGCAGGCATTGGACCTGTATTGCAAAGCCTGGTTAGAAAGGCAGTGCCACTTTTGAAGGGAGTGGGGGAGAAAATTTTTAAGCTGCATATTAAAAATGTTCCTCAAGACACTGGAAAATCAACATTCGAACATGTTTCCAACACCCTGGACAAGGCCTTAGCCTTGGGCAGGACCTTGGATGAGACCCATGTTTCCTGGACAAGCTGGTAGATGGAGAGGGCTCCGGGCTTGATTATGTTAAAAGTTTTAGAGTGCCATGTACCTGGGGAGAAGGCTCACCCCAGTCCTTTAAAATAAAACTGTGCTGCAACACAGCAATCTGCCTAGCACAAGGAGAAGAAAAAGCAGGGGGAGCAGCCAGAACAGTGTCAAAGAAACAGAAAACCCGGAGAAAGAGGGCTCGCCGTTAGAAAAGGAGACGCGTTTTAACAGGGGCAGCTTTCATTCACGGCTGCTCAGGAAATGTACCAAATCTGAGGAGGATGTGTTTGAGGCATCCCTGACACAGACCAGCATTGAGAAAAACCTGTTTATTGAGGTGCCTCCACTGCCCGTGTCTGCAGCCTTTTCCCTGGGAACAGGGAAGAGCACGTAGGTCTGATGAACACCCCGCTCTACCTGTGCTGCCAGGACAGGCCCCACCCTGGTGCCAACGGGACCGTGGGCTTTGTCACTTAACCCACTGGCCTCCATGTCCAGCCACCAACCAATAAGGCAGCACATCGACTGCTGGCCCCGCTGGGTCGCAGCCACGATGTACCGTCTATGCAGGCTCTGGGTATGGGACAAAAACTCCTGGCTTGGGTTGTCTCCCTGAAACATGCCCCTTAGGGCACCCATATTAGACATAGAACCATAGAATGTTTTGGTTGGAA
>NW_009606373.1:0-7682 GCF_000690535.1 Cariama cristata | reverse complement strand
CCCTGTTTTAGCCAAACCAGGACAATGTCCCATGAGGACAAGAAAAGCTTAATTTCTGAACAGTAGAAGAGTCTTAGGAGAATCAGAAATACACAAAGAAAGACAAAACAATTATTTATTTTTAGTAATAGCATTTGGTTCCTAAATGAAGCTTATACTGAAAAATTCGTTAAGGAAAAGAAGAGAATCCCTTTGTGTGTAATCAGATGGTATTACCCATCTAATTTTTAGCAGACATTATAAATTTCCTATGGCCAATAAAACAACTGTTTTTCAGCATTTATAAAGGCACAAAATACCCCAAAAGTATTTATGAGAATAATAGCACTATGAATTTCCAAAATAATTATATTTTACAAATATGAAGTCTCAATGTACTTTCCTGTTGGATAAACACAACTAAAGGCATGTTTTCTTTCTTATCCCTGGGGTATATACAGGAGCTTTGTGGCAAGTGAGGTGAAGTGGTGTGGAGCCTTAGGAAAATATGTCAAAGCATGCACTATAAGGGAGAGTCTGCTTTCTGATCCTGAATTTTGGCTTCTTTCTTTTTCTTCTTAAGTGTATTTGCAAACTTGAAATATTTTGGCTACTTTAGTAAAGTACTCAGCATTGTCACAGTTTTGGTGGTTTTTTTATTTCATTTGCAATTTGGGACCGCGTTTTTCCATAAAAATTGAAGTGGCTAAATGGAGTAGTTTTTGTTTAAGCAGCCTTTCCTTTGCCTCCCAGTACATACACACTTAGATCTCTAAAGCTCAGACTGGCCTTTATGAGTAGACTGGATACTCACTCTGTTAGATTTTTCCCTTCCTCCCTGTCTTCCCAAATAATACATCTTAGACTTTTCCTGACTTTCAGTTCAGCACATACATAGCTTGAGTGTCACTTCACACAATAAATTAAGTCTGATCCTGATGAAGTCAGTAAGAATTGTGCAATGGATTCGCTGGAGGCAGTATGTTAATTAATGTCTTGAAGCTGTTAAAAAACCCTAACCAAACAAAAGAACTATTGGTTTTCTTTTTCCAGTTTCAGTGGGACACCCCAGTACAAAAGGACAGGAAAGAGACTCATAGCACTGTTTTCCTCAGCACCCTTGTGGTTGGATGGAAGTATTCCATGTCCCCTGCAGTCAAGGAAATACGCTCTTATAAATTTGCACAAGTAATTGATCTTTTTAGGGGAAGACAATGTGATTGAACCAAAGATTGCTAGACTTTCTAAGATCCTACAAGATAGTGTTCTCCCCTCAATTTCAGTGCTAGCACTTCACATTCTGTCTTTGGGCTTACCATATAAACAGTCATTAAAATTATCATCAATCATATGTCAGTCAAGTCAGTTCATGTCAAATGACTGTAGCACTAAGGTACATTACAGAAACTGTGTTTCTCCATCTTCACATGACCATTGACTAAGAATACATGAAGAAAGGTCTTGGGGAATCAGCTCGTGTTGTCTAACAGTATGATGTTGAGAGGCTGACATCTGCTCCAAAAAGCAATGATCATGGGATCATCTGTGGTACAAGTCCTTGCCTTTCTCTGACTGATGCCCTTTTGCAACAAGAGGCAAACTCAAGTTAGATTCTAAAGTTTAATATCCAACAGACCATACATGCAAGGTTTAGTCATAGCTGCAGAAAATGGCATGACATTGCAGACCTCATCACCATTAAGTAATGAACTAAGGCAGGTCTGGCATGAAGTTTCAGGCCTCGTGGTGATAAGGGCTACCTTAGGCCAACCATCATGTTGCTCATTGTGTAAGTTGGATAGAAGTAATGGGCCTTTCTTTATGCTGAGGAATTTAAAAGCTATGACAAATGTGGTGCTTCAGATAAATTCCCTTAATGTAAAATTCAAAAGGTTTGATTAACATCTATCTTCTGCTACTGGAAAAGCTTTCAAAAAAGACAAAACTAGGTAGTCTATACAATTGGATATACTCAGTGTTAAGCAAAGTGAGAGCTTCAACTGAAATTTCATCTAAGGCAAACATAAATTTACTGTGATCAAGAGCATTTTGTCAAGTGCAAGTAGAGACAGAATATAGCTCAACCCACAGTTTGCCAAGTGAAATATTGCTGGATTAGAAGTTAATGAATGTAAAGTATAATTTTAAGAAACACTGAGAAAATAGTTTAAAGATGTGCTTTTGTATTTTGGATATCCTTTTGATAAACATAATGGTTTCCATTCAAGTAAGTTAAGTAAGGAGTGCATTTATGCCAATTTCTTATTAATCAATACCTTCCTCTTCTGGTTAGATTAATTCTTCTAAATCCATTTTGTAGACAGCATCGAGGAGAGGCAGGTGAGTGAAATCAAGCTTTAGTTAACTTTAGCTGTGTTTCTGACACTGGCATCACAGTTCAAACTGAGAGGACAGAGAAGTATGAGAATGCAGAAGTTAAAAGTCTCAAATAACTGAGGTTTTTGTCATATAAAAGTCTTAGAGGAAAGGATTGTAGTGTTGCTTGGTTAAAAAAGAAGCCTATAGTTTTAATCTGGGCCATTTTCAGTTACTGTTGCCCGTGATCTTACTGTTCTAAAATATAAGAAATACCTATTTCTTAAAAACAAATAAAAAATTAAAGAACAGGTTATCTTGTCTCCAGTAGACTCCAAGTGTGTTATCCTTCTCAACTGCCTAGCTCTAAAAACTACTACTTTTATATTTTCCCATGACGACATATAAAAGACTGAAACAAATTCCATTTCAAACTCTGTTTCAAAGATCCACTTGCACTGGAACAATACCTAATCTGCAAGTTGTTAACCCAAATACTTGTGGGAAATAGAAGAAATAAACAATGGGAATTTGTGAAGACTTTTTTCTTTCCTTGTTTCCCTGAGATCAAACATAAAATCCTGGATTTTAGGACATGGAGGGCAGAGTCATGGAATCATTTAATTTTTTCCTTTGTTTCCTCAATGAAGCCTTCTTCTCTAGATCAAACTTGAGGACTCCAATTTGGAGTTTTAACAAGACTAAATGGAGTGCCTATATAAAATATTTATATGTAGAAATAATAAAACTACTTTTGTGGTTTGTTTTCACAAACTTTACGAGTGTCAAACGACTCAACAACAACAACTACCATATATTAATGTTGAATACACATTTTTCATTTTGTTAGTAACTCAATTTCAAACAAGGCCTGCAGAGATACGTATACAGTTACATTACATAGGCTCTGAAGGAGTTGTTAGACTGATAACACCACTAACCTATATCTTAGTTACATCCATGTTATACATTGGTGGTAGCTTAACAGCTGCCAGGGAGCTGTTGTCAATGCAATTAAACTAACATTTTGTTGGCTCATCATTTTAATTTGAAGTATTGTTGCTGGGCAAAACCCTGTCAACAAAAAATTGGCCATTCTTGCATCATTCTCTTTGAGTAGGAATAGGAAAGAATAAAATGGCTGAGTCTTTTATGGAAGAACAAATGGGTTACTGAGAAATATGTCTGGGGAAAGTACAAAATAGGTCCCCTGGCAACAGGTAGTATCACATTTGAAGAACCCACCATGGCTGACATGTTCCCATGGAAGATTTAACTCTGTTTATGTTTTTTGGTGACCACAAAGTTTTACTCATGATCACATTTGCAATGTTGTCTACAACGCAAGACTTTTTAGTCTTGATATATATTCCTGTGTGTATACACATATATCATTATGTGTGTATACATACAGACATACATAGATGTAGTTTCTTTATGTTATGTTATTTTATATTGAAAGTTTAACACAAAAAATAGTAAAAATTCTGTTAATGTGCATCATATTTTTTTCTTCCATAAAATTTGTAGGCAGATTTTGATGTACGTATGATTACATAGTGTTTTTTATTGCTCCTAAACACTTCTATACCTACCAGTACAGAATTCTAGTATCTGGCATTCTAGTCCTCTAATAATCTGTTGTACTTTGAGGAACTGAAGCTCTATTTATGAGATTTTCAAAGCATAACCTCAATCCTATATTCAACCTGTGTTTTACTTCCAAGGCATCCTGCTAGCAGGTATAAAGCTTCTCCAGGCCTCTGCCTTCTCACTTTGATTCCATATTTCCCTTCTAATACCTTTTTCAAAAGAGAAATTTTGGATCCAAACTTTTGGTCAATTTTGTGTGATGTCCTTCTTTGAATAAACAAGATTAATAAATAAATACAACACAGATCATACAAGTAAGCTTAGATCTGAATAAGAGTTTGTGTTTGGAATTTCCAGTAGACATTAAAGACTAATCTGTTTATTGCTCTCCCAAGACTATACAGAACATTTAGCATAATTTGATATATTCATCTTGGTGGACACATCGTAGTATCTGTTTTTTAAACAAGAGCTCTCCATAGAAGTTGTTGGAAAAGTGAAAAGAGACTAACGTCTGAAACAGGTTCAATTAATTAACAATGATGAGTTCTTCTCCCTGATGAGATCACTGTGATTAAACCATGCTGTCCATGGTCAATTTGAAATAAAATCTATCTCCTAACTAGTCTAACAATGAAACATTTTAGAGAGCAAAAACTTAATTCAACCAAAAGTGGTCAATAGTATCCAAAAGATTTGGACTTTTTTTTTTTTACAGAAATCATGAATTATTTAAAGTTAAGTGGTCAGAAATATTCAATAAACCCACCAACTGTACTGTTTGTATATCCTTTAATTCTTTGAAAAATTAGATGAGCAACTTTATGCAGGGCGTCAGTGAGCTTTGATTTCAGGCCTTGTTCTTGTTACTAAATATTCAGTGCATTTACTTCAGCAGAATCCTCAGTATCTTTGTTATTACTATACAAGGAGAAGTTACTTTTACAAATTACTGTGTCAACATTATAAATAGCCCCACTATATTACTGTTTTCCCATGGGTACACTCGCTATTGAGGAAATTGACCTTACACAGGACAATAAGTCATTCATGACTGGGAACCTTAAACTACAGATAGTGGAATAAATTTTGGAATCACTCGGTCCTCAACTAGACACTCTGTTTAACTTCACCAAAACCATAAATATGCCATACGAAGTATCCAACTGAGCTCTTAATCTGATCAATCTCCTAGTCAAATCTGTATTTCATATATTCTGCTAAACTCTGCTTCTATAAATGCACTTTCAGTGTGGAAAAAGTACTGGCGGAAGAGATGTTCAGAAGCATAATATTTACTATGTGGAATCACATGGTATTTATAAAAGCATCTTCACAATTTTAGTAATGAACTTAAAGTTCATGGAAAGATCATGGTCCAAATAACAGCTTAGTTTTCAAATAGCTAAGAAATAAGCATAGCTTACTTCATCTGCATTTTAAAAGTACAACTAAAGTTAAGAAAACAGCTCACTCTCCAAATTCCTTCAGTCATTTGTTTGTCTGGTGAGACTTCCAGCATGAAAACTCGTTATATGGCAGCTTTGTCATGTGTGCTTGACTTGAAAGTCCTGGTCTTGACAAGGGCTGAATTTTGCTAATAGACTTTGGGTCAGTACTGATCTGAGAATTGTTGAATGTAGTGATGGAAAAGGATCATTGACCTGTTCCTAGACCTCAGAGACTAAACATCATCTCGCTGAATGTGACTTCCTGACTATTCAGATTTGGAATCAATGTTGTTAAATGAGAAAGAAGAATGTGAAAATACGAGACAATATATTCAGTAATATCTTATGTACACCAAATCCTCAGCTCACCCTTTCCCCTCAACATAACAATTGAGACCACCATGTATAATCAACCACAAATAATTCACTCTTCAGGCTCTGCTGGGTAAGATACTTACAAATGACCCATAGGGATAGAACCTTTAGTTGTAACATATGTCTGAATTAATTTTACTGCATATGGCTCTATAGGCAGCCTATATTAATCCAGACTATGTTGAAGTGTTTGGTGGAACACTTACTTAGAGGGAAAATGAGGTTCCAGCTCCTACCTCCTTTGTTTGAAGAACTGTAGTTATTTTGCTAGACATTACAGTCTGTGGAGATACACCAATGTTGGTGAAACTGCTCTGTGTCTCAGGCCTCTTTTCCTTCCTTTGTATGCAGGACTGAAGATGACGAACACAAAGCTCTGTTCAGAATAAAATGCAACCACTTTATACATAGCTGAGAATGCTTTATATCATGTCTCAGGCTGGTTTAGTGCTCTTCAGTGGTATAGGCAGAACCACATTTTTCTGCCCCAGATAGCAAGAATGGAGTGGAAGAGGATAGATTAAAGGAAAGAATGAAACTCAGTTGAAGAGCTGGGAGAGAAAATACATTATTGGAGTTTCTTCTGCTAAGGACATGGATGTGGAGAAAGGACTTTCCTATCAAGCAGGAATTACCCCTCTGACATGACTATCCCCCCAAAAAACATACTTCTAAAACTGGTTCATCTAAGTCTTTCCAAACCAGGCTGATAGACTGAATGCAGCATCCTCCCCGCAGTTGCTTTACGCTAAAAGAACTGTCAGAATAGTACTGTTATAAGTATCCTCTATTTAGGCCGTTCTACTCTGGGATATCAGGCATAGACTGGACAAGGACTGTATTTAGCCCATGCCATCCCAACACTTTTGCTTCTCCTCTATCTCAAAACAACCCGTATAAGCCAGATGGAAGAATGATAATTCCTCTAACAGAATTCCTGACTGGACTTTATCCAAACTGCCAGATCTGAGTCTGATATCAAGTCCAATCTAAACAGATTTTAGTCACAGTTTGTGGTATGATAGGTAATGAGGGCTTCCCAAGAAAGGTGAAAAGGTGAATGGATGAGTAAATAGATTGATGGGTAGAAGAAACAGAAGTAAATATTCAGTCAGTTAGTGAGGGTGGCAGATTTCAGAGTTGTGCAAGAATTGTGGCAGTTCTGCTTGCAGCCAGAATGAGTCTGGCTACATAACAAGGTGGACATTATGGGAAGGTTATTATCTATTTTCCTATATTCAAATTCTTTTCTTAATGTAAGGAGGGATATAATCACAGCAATAAAATAATCATAGCCCTTCCCATACTTCAACTTCTCTAATCCCAGGTCTTGTGATGTCTGTGGTCACAGAGGCTCCCATCTTTTCTTGCTATGTGCCAGAAATTTATCTCTTCACCTAGATTTGATCTAATACTCTGTTTCTATCTGTTATGGAGCACCCGCTGCAGTGGAGATGAGAAGTAAAACAGAAGAGAGGATTCAGAAAGAGTGGCCCATGCAGAGACCTGACAGTGTTGCTGGAGTCTGGATTCCCAGGCCTGGTGGTACCAGCATCCAGATCTAACAGCTTATCCTCATCTCATTTGTAAAAAGTGATGATGGAAGCTTCTCCAAACCTGGCTTGTTTGACACTGATTCACTTAAATTCTATGCCCAGGGCAAGTATATCTTCTCTTCTGTGCAGGCTGTTAAACTACTCAAAGGGAGTTCTGTTCTCTTCTTCTTCAGAAGCAAGGGACTGAGAAAAGGGGAGCAAGTAAGCGTCACAAGAAACCTGAAAGTTAGTGGTTTAGTGACAGATAACCTTGTCCTGGACTAAAGTCTTGGAAGAGTGGAGGAGACAATCAGAAGAAAAACTGACCGTCAGCATCTACTCATGCTGCTAGGAGTTTGAACGTCTGCAGTATGCCATTACCTGTTCAGAGTTGTTTCCATCACTTTTTGACTGCCTTGAACTCAATGATAGT
>NW_009606372.1:0-2579 GCF_000690535.1 Cariama cristata | reverse complement strand
CCCTCATCAACCCAGCCAGTCATGCCATCGTAGAAAGCTATTAGGTTGGTCAAGCGTGACTTCCCCTTGGTGAATCCATGCTTACTATTCCTGATAACCTTCTTTTCCTCCAGCTGCCTAGAAATGACATCCATTTCTCCACGTCTTCCTGATAATGTAAGCAATGGAGCCAAATGAAGCAAAAGCACAAAGGTGGCCGGGTGGCCAGCTTCGTACAGGTTTGAAATGGAAATAGATGTATACATGGGAAAATACTGGCATGCCAACACCAAGGTAGAGGGGTGACCTACGGACACCTGTAGCTCTTGAATGCACAAAGGCATTACCGTGAGGACTTCAACAAACCAGTGACAGTGATACTGTGCCCTGGATCCCTTGAACCTTGCTATGGAAAAAAGAGTAGCGGTAGCCAAGCAGGTGGATGCAAGAGTACGATGCTCGTTTAAAGGTGCTGCAACAAAATCAGCTCTTGTTGTTGTTGAAGACTTTTTTTTCCCCTCCACTTTGTTTTTTTCCTATTACTATTTTTATTACTACTTGTCAGACTACTTGTCTGAAATACATTATGAAGCTTAATTTTTCAAGGCATATACAGCACGCTGGCAGCCTGCAACAGAAGACACTCTGCACAGGCCAACCATCATAATTATGCTATGATTTTACGCCCAGCAGGAAACTTACGATTCGCCACCCAGGAACAAAGCTAAAGAAATGATCTAAGGTAGCCAATTAAAGTTTTCAGAAAGAAACCCTCATCTATTCTGAAAACCCAAAATCTCCTTTTATAGCACAATCCTCTTAGCACTTATCTCTCCCTTCCTCATTAATCCAGTTTCACCTAGCTGGCACTGACACATGCAGAGACGGGGAGGGAGATACACACTTCACTTTCTTTCTTCTGTTCTTCTTGCCCTTTCTGGTTTGGCTCAGCATTTACACTAGCCCACCTGTCTGGCCCAGCTCCCCTGCGACGTGCCCTTCGAGATGAAAAACATAGTTTGATAACGGGTGGTGACGAACCTCGCAGAGAGCAAGCGGGCGAGCGAAAGAGAGAGAAAGCGCTGAGGGAGATCGCTTCTAACCAGGATCTGCTGCTGCACAGCTAATCAGGCAGGTATTCAGTTGTTCACTCCTGCAGACTTGCTTAGCATAGAAATAGGCTGTCTGCCCAGGAAGATGAGGTAATGTCTAGGTTTAATGCCAATCTCTGTAACTGGCAGGACACATCGGGTAAATATTTCTGCTGCAGGAGACCACATTAATTTGATTTTGCTACCAATTTTCATTATTGGTATTATTTCTATCTCTATGAATATGCATGAGTCTACCTGCTAAGGCCGAGGCCGGGGAGGGCGCAGGGCTGCAGGTGAGGCCGTCTCCACGCCGCAGCACTGCTCTCCCCCCTCACCCTCCTCCCCACGCTCACTGCTGCCTCCGCTTTGTCCTTTCATCCTCTTTACCGGGCTTTTGTCTGCTCACTTCTCTTCTCCACTCCATTTATGTAGTACGAGGTCCCCTTTTCCACCCATATGGAGCAGCACAGCACATGTGTTTTCCCTCCTTGTTGTACCACGCACCCCATCTTCCATTCCAGACTGCAATACCGTGCTCATCACCCGTGCTCCTTACGCAGGCACTCCTTTACCTGCATAGGAACTGCCACCTCTTCTGTCAAACTGTCACAAATGAACAAAACCCCCAGGACATGAAACAAAACTTCTCACAAAACACTGCCAACCAAATATGCAGAGGGGTCTTTTCACCCTCTTTGCTCTCTTCCCAAGCAGAAAAGACCGTGAGAGGCCGAAGTGGAAACATCACCGAGACGCGTGAGTCTGTCTGTCCACCCCGGAGCTTCACAGGCACAGCCAGAGCTCGCAAACTGAACAGGAGTTAAGGAGCAGGAGAGCCGGCGAACAGCCGCAAGAGGGAAGTGGAACAATCCTCCAGGAACAACAACATGAACGAATTCTCCGTGACATGGTGGCTCCAAAAGGGGCAAGGAGTTGGGGGGGAAAGGGTTCACAACAGAGGACGTGGATTTAACAGTCTGAGAATAGGGTGGCAATCCAGGATCTCCCCAAAGCGACTTGTTCTTGGCCTTAATCACTCTCTTATTTCTCTATCAGTTAGAACAAAAACCCAACTATCTGTGCCTTAAAAAAATAAATTCCCCCAAACTTTGCCAATTTTCAGTTTCTGGATCATTTGCTTTTGAGCTCTACAGTCTACCTGAAAACAATATCCTGAGGATACAACAGTGCTCGTTGTAGGCTTGTATTTGCTTAGACACAGAGACAAGGGCAAAAATCTGGTTTTGGCAAATATAAAAATATTCAAAGTCTTAATGTTGCCTTTATTCAATTTTAAAAGCCTCAAATATAAATACAAACTGGTATTTTCCTCCTTTTTCATGAGGTCTCTCCAGAAGAGCAGATTCCAGCCACCTAAATAGTTAATTTCTTTAAATTCACAGGTTTCCCAGCCTAACAGGTACACTCGCCCTTTGGAAGCTACCACGCTCTGAGACCCTTGCACGCAAACTTGGTCCAGCCTGGCAAGCCTGTGACCGAATGTCC
>NW_009606371.1:0-11633 GCF_000690535.1 Cariama cristata | reverse complement strand
ATATAAATATAAGAAATATATATAAGAAAATTCCTATGAGATTTTTGTTTCATTGAGTTGTAAATCCATACCAGTTTTAAGTTTCTTGAAGCTCTGAAGGCAATTGTGTCTATAGAGTGAACCTCTCCATTTCTGGTCATGTCAATTTTTCAAGCCAAAGCAATGGTTGTGCCTGTGGGTGGCTTTCTTATTGTGCTTTGAAACTGTTAGCACATCTTGTGTTCAAAAGTCCTCTCTTTTCCTTAAAAGAGGAGTCCTTTTTAATATTATTAAAAACATTAAAAGGAGTCCCTTTTTTTCCCCTTAAAATTATTAAGACTTAATACAAAATAAACTCTATTTCAGGTTTTCTTTCCTTGTTTAGCTATTTCCAGATTTCTTCAATAGGCTGTAATGTCTTTTACTCTGTGAGGGAATTCCTTTTGGTTTTTTGTTTTTTTAATCAAGGGTAAGTTAATGGCCTTATCTGCCACAGCAAGTCAGGTGGAATCAGTTAATACCTTTCTGGAGATCTGCAACATCTACAAACAGGGAGGATCAGTTGAAAACTTCTGTTGTATCTGTGCAGGATGTTAAAATAAGGGATTCTCAGAATTTGCAGTCAAAATTCTACAGAGCTTTCTATTTCTTCATCCCAATGTTAAATCTTTTTTTTCCTTGTGGCAGGGGGTGATGCTTTACGACTTGACACGCTGTTGGAGTGGTGGAGAGAAAAGAATGGCACTTTTTGTTCTCGACTAATCATCGTTTTAGACTGTGAGAACTCTCAGCCTTGGGTTAAAGAAGTAAGAAAAGTAAATGACCAGTACGTTGCCGTGCAAGGAGCAGAAATGGCCAGAGTTGTAGACATCGAGGAAGCAGACCCTCCACAGCTTGGTGACTTCACCAGGCAATGGGTTGAGTACAACTGTAACCCTGACAGCAACATCAGCTGGTCTGAAAAGGGACGTACAGTGAAAGCGGTATATGGTGTATCAAAACACTGGAGCGACTACACTTTGCATTTACCAACGGGAAGCGATGTTGCCAAGCACTGGATGATATACTTCCCACGCATCACGTATCCATTAGTACATTTGGCAAACTGGTTTTGTGGTCTCAATCTGTTCTGGGTCTGTAAAGCATGCTTTAGGTGCTTGAAAAGACTGAAAATGAGTTGGTTTCTTCCCACAGTGCTGGACACAGGACAGGGTTTCAAACTTGTCAAATCTTAATTAGCAACCAAAGAGAAAATTGCGTGAGAGCTCTGGGAACTTTCTCGCTGTACTGTACTTGCAACTTTTTATATGACTGTTTTTCTCTGAAAAAGTCTGCTACACTCACTTTATTCAGCTCTTTGAGCAGCTACAGTATATGCAACAGTTAGAAACTGCAGCCTTAAACAGAAGAGTGTAGGCCTATGGTATTTGAGTTTTGTTACTGATCTGTATGTACATAGGAAAGAGACATTTAATAGGACCATACATTTTGGAGACAGTTCGCGTGTTCATATGCGTTATTTAAAGCAGCCTTTGTTTAGAGTCACCAGTTTGATGGACAACAGCTCCTGTGAATGTTACAGCATGCTGATTTGTCATTTATATCCACTGTAAGGTTCAAATACAGGAGAGGAACCAAGCTAGTACTCAAACCAATTTATATGTCCTGGAAATTATATGGTGAGGTTAAGGGTATTGTAAAACAGCACTGAGCCAAAAACATAGAAGAATGAATAGCCATTTAGCTACCAAGAATCTTTAGTTTTATTTGCATTTACATCTTCAGCCCCTGCCTCAGATCTCTACTGCCATCAATGGAAATTTGCCACAGAAAACAAGGAAGTCAGACAACCCTCTAATGGTCTGATGCTGCTTGGGACAATGTTTTCTGAAGTGCAGTTTTAAAAACTTCCAGTGTTACTTTGAAAATTAAGTATCTTGCTGATGATTTTTTTTTTTGTAAATATTCCCAGTAGTTAATTCATGTGTAGAATAAAAAGTGCACTGAGAGTTTTTCCCTCACCTGTTAGGGTGGTTCTGTTTTTTCCAGGCTCTTACTAGTTTGTATTTTGAAAAGCTACCCTGAAGAAAAAAAAAAAAAAAACAACAAAAACACCCAAGGAATTTAACTAAGAAAATAATCCATAGATAAAAAATGGAAATACAAGTGTTGCCTTGCTTCCATGTTTATCTGAAGTCTTTCCTGTGCCTAAGACCTTGATTCTGTAAAATGCTGAGTACAGGATTGGACCAATGAGTTCATTATCTATTAAAACCACAAGCAAAGTTTGTCGGAAGGAATGGATTATTTTCTTAGGAAAGGAGTGAATCCTGAGTATTTCTCAACTCTCTTCTCCCAGCCACAAGGTCCTAATCTTAATCCTTCTACTTACAGAGCGGAATCGGACTCTAGAAATCCTATCCTGGCCTTTCCTCTTCAGTCAGAGAAGCTGCATAGCTTTCTGATCTCGTTTTCTCAAGTACAGAAAATAAGGAGTGAAACAACTAAGCAGCTAAGACAGTACAATTTGTGGTGGGTTTTTTGCATATGTATGTGCAATCCAGTAGACCTCGAGTTTACTTTTTTCTCTTTCCATCAGTATTTTGATTAAAATGTTAGACATTAGCTGATATTTATCTAAAATATAACTTACTAATTTTTTTTTATTTAAATACATGAAAATACTTTAGGAACTCTTTAAGTCTTTGCCATCAAGGGTTTTTCTAATTCCATTTGAATTTTTTAGTCAGCTAAGTTAGAGAATCTGCTAATACTGATACCCATTATTAACTCCTGAAAATAAAATGTGTAATTAAATCACGAGATCTTTAATAGGCAATTTGCACCCACCAACTTGAAAATGGTGATTTTGTAGGATTTACAAATGAAGCCACTGAGTTTCTTCATTGCTATGTATTACACAACTTTGTTTAGCAAGACACCACCCCCTACCCCACTTTGCCTTTCTCCATCCCCTTCCATAAAGTGAAAAGGGGATAAAGAACTGAGAGATGAGGTGAGATATCCTACCAAGACTCAGTTCTGTTGGGTCTTCTCTAAGTAAATGCTGCAGTTGCAGCTCTGTCACAGATGGGAGAAGTGCCTGTTCTCCGTAAGGGCAGAGGGTAATCGCACCACCTGACTTCAGGTATCCAACGTAAGTTCCTAATGTGGGAGACTGAGGTAGGAGTCACCTCATTTAAATTTGGATGTCTGAAAGCTAGAAAGCTTCTGAATCCATGCTGAAGTGCTCCGCTGCACATTAACAAAGAGAAGTAAATACTTCCAGAGGAATACTCATTTGATCTCTATTTTAGGATGAATTTTCCTGTGATTGTGCCTATTAGATTTGTGTTCATTTTGCTTTCATATGCCAAAGGTCAAGCAGACAAATCTCTTGTGTCTGCTAAATAACCTTAGAGCGCTTCTGTTCTAAGTCATCCTCTGGGGCCTGGGCTGGGCACATAAGCTCCTTGTTCAAGCACAAATGGGATACTTGAAATTAGGCTGAATGAGCATCCCTCAGGTTGCGGAAAAGCAGCATTGCCTCCTCTGACGAAGTCATTTTCAGCCATTTCTGGTCAATAGATTGCATAAAGGCAATGGTTTGGTTTGTAAAATCAACATTATTTTGACTGCTATTTTAGTAGAAGTTCATCTGATTGCATCGTAAACTATTCCAACTTGAGCACTAGAAATTTTGAACAAAGTCCTCATAAAGCAACGCTGTAATACCTGATAGTCACCTTGTGAACGTTTGAAAGTCAAGAAGTTAGTCCTTTCTGTTTTGGAAACACTTTGAATATCAACCGTAACACTTCCCAGTAATTATAATGGGTAAATCTTACTCTGTACCTGCTAATGTTACATTTTTATGGGCATCGTCTCTATCTTTCTTGTTGTACATCAAGGGGAATGGGAAAAGTGTGCGACTCCTGACCTGGCCTGGGCCTGGGCCTGGCTTTGGGCAGAACAAACACCAACAATTGGTGCTGATCTTTTGCCTCTGTTTATTAAATGGTTTCCAGCTTACTTATCAAACGGTTAGATTTTCTCTGGGATAGACTGGGGTGATCTTTAGCAGTTTGCTGAAAGTTAGATAAAGGATCAGCTAAAAATATAGCAAAAAGATTATTTGCAAAACTAATCATGTGTTTGCAGATTTGTTTCAGTTTTCTCTGAGCTCCAGTTTAAAGAACTAGAACGTGAGTTTAAAGAACTCTAGTTTTCTGGATTTTAAATAGCTTTAACATGAGATGAAGTATTCCTACTTTTGATTTTGTTATTTTTTTTAAACAGCAAAGGCATGGTGAAAACACTGATTTAAATTAAAAGAAATGTTTACAGCCATTCAAACTGTGAGGCCTTTTTGGACAAAGAGACTGTCTTATATGTTTCAAAACACAGTAAAACCAGGGCTGTGTGATGATGAGCCTCAGGAATTCAACAGCATTAATTCTCCATTTCTACACTGACTAATATCAAGGTGTCCTGCTGTGACCCACGTTCTCAGGTGGAGTTTTTCTCCAGCCCCAGGTACATGCCTAAAGGACACCACACCAGGAGCTCCTACTCCCAGTGAGGAGTGAGGAGCTATCCTGCTGCTGTTCCCTCTACGAAATACAGGGGCAAGCCCTGAAAGAGAAATTTAATTCTTAATTCCAAAGAATGTCACATACAAGTTGTTTTTCTTCAGTGATAACATGCTTACAAATTGGATGGAGAAAATCTAAATTTTTTATTTAGAGGTTTGTCTCTGTACTGTATATTCAGACATTTTGTTGTAAAGGTTGTTATAAATGTGTATCACGGTAGTAATTTTATGTTGACTTTGTTTCATTTACCTCCTGTGTAATATCAGCCTGGCTGAAACATGCAAATGCACTAAGTCCTACAAATTGAAGTCTTTAAAAGGAATTCGAATTGCAAATTCACGGTAGTATTTTTCTCTGAACAAGTATTGAGGGAAAAAAGCCATTCTTCTTCATTTTTGCACTATCAGAGTTATGTATTTGCAGTTCCTTATGCTTTGTATGCCTTGTGATTGTTGTTGTCCAGCCTTCAGTTCAAGTTTTTCCCAGAAATAATTTCTTCACCTTTATTAAGCTTTCCCTTTATTATGCAAAGGCATAATTAACGCTATGCTAGCTGTAAAACACCTCTGTTGCCAGCAGTAGACAATGTAACTGGGTTAATTTTCTTGTTTATAAATACCTTCCTGTGGGAGGACTGGACCTACATCTGTGACTACATTTGTTTTGTGTGTGTGTCTGTATTCGTGATATTACTTAAATATATTTTGCTGGTTTGGATGCTCATTTCTATTTCATGTTTTTGTTTATGCCTTGATTACTTCCCAAATTTCTGTGCTCCCTCTTGAATGACACGGGTTTTTTCTGTACAGCTTGTAAAAAAACAGAGGAGTTTTTTTAGCTAGAAATTGCGACAGAGTTTACTGAAAATACTCTGAGGATTATTTGTAGTTTAACAGTTTAATGGAAATGAGAAATATTTACTTAAATTATTAATACCTTTCATCTTGTCATTTTTTCATCAGTCAACAAGCTAGTAAAAATGTTGTTTATCCTTTGAGACACTATTTTATAGAGACTTAATTGAAGACACTATTTACACGAATATTTGTACTTAGTTGAACTTGTCATCTCCAGTAAGATCAAGTTAACGGAGGGTTCCTGTCTGAGTGAGATCAAGCATGGGAGATGAAGCAGAAGGAAACTGCAGAATGGTGAGGAGGACAGATCTGCACATCTGCTCCTCTCAAAAACTGCTGAAGACGTTCCTGCACTCCTTCCTCATGACACAGTCCCAGCATTACTCTTAACAAGCCAGGCCTTGTTAAGTGAAGACTTTGGTGGGAAATGGAGGAGCAGCAGAGCATTTAGTGTGATGAGCATGTCGGTGGTAATCCGGTGTCCCGAGCTGCAGAGAAGGGCACTGCACCATTAGCAGTGCTTTTTAACACATTGACTAGCTGAGTACAATGAAGATTTAGCGGCACTTTTTTCTTGTGGTGTTTTTGTTTTGTTTGTTTTTTTTAAACAGAAGGAATTTGATTTTGACTCTTCCTTCTAATTCATGATAAAATCCATTATTTTTGCAGCTTATTAATTAGTGTTCCTTTTTATTAAATTTCTCTAGATCCTTTCTGTTCAGTCTCAAATTGAGAGGTAACCCGTGAGAGCAACACAGCTCACTCTCAGTGCTGCCCTGCAGCTATTCCAAGTCTCTTCGACTAGAGTCAGGCAACCCAAGGTATGTCTGCATCCGTGGCACTGCGTTTGGGGTTTTTGGAGGGGGTTTTGATCAAATTTTTGGTGACCTAGGAAATAAAAGTCAGTGCAAATAGCCATATGAATGTTCAGATAATGTTTCTTCATAGGTGCTGGTTTATATATTATTGTTGGAAAACAAGTGTAGCAGAAAAATTGAAGCACATTGATTTGGAGCAAGCATAAAGCTTTGATCGGTGTTACCTGCTGCAGCAGCACTGCGCTCGGCTGGTCTCCATCGGCTCTTGAACACATTGCCCACCACCACTGAGGAGCAAAATACAAATATGCTCTTACCGCTGGATTATACTGGAGATCTGATAAAGGCCCTCAGTATTACAGAGCTCACCTTTAGAGATTCAGGCCCAGAACACGTACAACTTCCTCACACAACCAGATGCACACCGTAGGTGTTTGCGAAGGGTTGGTCACCCTGCAAGGCAGCAGTCGGACTCTTCGGGATACTGAGTAGGAAGCTATTCCCAACAAGTACCTGCAGCATCCAGCTGCTTCCAGCTGGTGACGCCGAAATTTGTATTTTGCGCCTCATCAGCACTGAATTATTTTCTCTATGTAGTAATTATACCAGCACTTAAGGGGTAGTGAAACTTTCTGGGCTCTTATCTCGGATACCGTTCTGCACCGAGCTAGGGAACTGGTGCTGACTCATGCCAGTGCTGAAGCTGATGGAGAAGTGCAGCCAGCTCTGTTGATCACAGACAGTTCTGTAGTTAATAACTGCTAAAATAAATCACTGTGAACCTGACTTTGCCATCCCACAAATGCAAAGCCAGGATACTCTAAGACAGTCGTATGTCAGAAGTATGAAACGGACAATTTGGCTTCCTTTGCAAATCAAAGAGAGCAGCCTGATTCAGAGATTGGCAACAGCCAGAAAAGAAGTAGAAACTTTTCGCAAAAAAATGTTTGCTTTATAAATTGTGTATAAGGTCCCTAGGTACCATGGTACTGAGTACATTATAAATGCATAAGAGATCCATTAAGAGAGATGGGGAGAGGGGGAAAAAACTGACAAATTACGTTTATATAGCAGAAAGCCCTAAAGATTTCTTCTGCCTTGCAAAAGAGTATAAAGTTTTTTATCCTTAGAGAAAGGTTACTTCTTTTCCTGGGAAGGAAAGGGCAGAAGAAAAGGAAGAAGATAAAAGAAGCCAAGAGGAAAAATAGTGCTATCAGATGGGTCAGATGCAGTACTGTGGCCAGGAGAATGGGATTCGCAGACCTAGAACTGGAGAGAGGCTTCAGAACTGATCAGTTTTATTTCTTGCAGAGGTGACCTGTGCATACTATCAGACCATCTTACCTTCCAAACCAGGGCCACGGCATCCAAACTTCCTACCGAATGTGTCCCACACCAGCTCCCAGGCCCTGCCAGGGAAAGCTGCCAGCCTGGCCAGAATTATGCCATGACCTATCCTAACAAACCGACAGGATAGATGGGCAAGTTTCTATTCTGGGCTCACGTCCTGGCACCATTTAGTTTACCATTATAAAGATGGCTTCTAAAAAATTATGATTATTGTATTTTTAATACAATGCCTGAAACCAGATAATGCTGTACAGCTGCGGCTGGCCGAGTAGTGGGGCTTTTATAATATGAAGGCCATGGTGGATGTTATGTACCCTGAGGGATGTTCCCGCAGCGGTGTCTGGGCATGAACCATCAGCTGTGGCACTGAAGAAGGTTCCCTGTCTTCTGCCGTTGCTGGCAAGGAAGATGGCTCAGACCACTTAAGCCAGGTCTCCGCTTCTGTTTCATTTTTACTCTCAGGTGAGTCTCCAGATGCTTCTCTGGATGAGGAAACATGGTACCCTCATGGCTGAATTTGAAGCAGGTTTCTAATATCTAAAATTACTCAGCAAAATAAATTGTTTAAAGATTGAGAGTGTTCTGATAAGGGATGTGATGAATGCAGACAGAATACAGTGCTGGCATACATGGATGAGGTACGGGAACTACAGAAGGATGGAAAACGGGGCTGGAAAGGGAGCAGGAAGCCCTGGGAAGGAACCACATCCTGCTTGTCTTGTACCCAGACTGCTCAAAATTGCTCAATTTAGGGCAGGAAGTCAAATATTTTGTAATTCCTGCTTGTTTGGCATAGGTGTATAAAAATAGTAGAACTAAGATAACTACCAGGAAGGATTCAGATGACTTGACCTGCAACCTACCTCAGCTACAAATACGGAAGATGCATAAGGGGCACCAGCACTCGGGAGTTTGCCCCTGTCTGAACAAGCCAGAAGGGACTGGTTCCACCCACAGACAAGAGGAAAGGAGCTTTTGGACCAGCCTGCTCTTGATGCACAAAAATGTGTGTACATAAGCATCAGAAGCAGCTGTTGGAGACTTGTCTGCAAGTCCTCAGGCATCTCCAGTTCTGGGTCAGCAGCTTGTCCTGCTGGGGATGCCAGACTTAAGCTTAGCAAGTGTGGGGCTCCTGGAAATCTGCTCCGAAGTTTGTAATGCGTATCACAAAATTGTATGATTTAGAGACAATTTCTGTGAACGGGGGAGGGCGGGGAAAACAGAACCCAGCCATCTGAAAAGCTAGCACTTTTCTGGAGTTGATTGCTGTGCGTCAGCTGCCCTGTGGCTCTTCTGAGGAAACAACAAAAGGACTTGATGGCAGCCGGGAAATTGCTACGCACAATTGCACAGTGAACTGTTGCCACTGGAAAGTTAGCAGCTCTCGCTTGCGCTTACACTGGAGAGAAGGTTCGTTGGTCATTGTGTGATGCTAGATACCCCGTTGCAGCTGGAGTACTGTTGCTGTAGTTCGTTTTCTAATTCTTTCCTCAGTTCTTCACAAAATAACCTTAATAGAGAGTTAAGCTGTGAGTCCTGCTGGAGGGTGTTGCAGTTGCTTATATGGATTAAAGAGATTTAGGACAGACTGAGGGAAGACAGCTGCACCATGGGCTCTGAGACACAAAGCTAGTTGATGACCAGAGGGCTGGAGCACCTCTGCTGTGAGGACAGGCTGAGAGAGTTGGGGTTGTTCAGCCTGGAGAAGAGAAGGCTCCGGGCAGACCTTAGAGCAGCCTTCCAGTACCTAAAGGGGCCGACAAGAAAGGTGGGGAGGGACTTTTTACAGGGGCAGGGGGTGATAGGACAAGGGGGAATGGCTTTAAACTGGAAGAGGGAAGATTTAGATGAGATGTTAGGAAGAAATTCTTCCCAGTGAGGGTGGTGAGGCAGTGGCAGAGGTTGCCCAGAGAAGCTGTGGCTGCCCCATCCCTGGAAGTGTTCAAGGTCAGGTTGGATGGGGCTGTGAGCAACCTGGTCTGGTGGGAGGTGTCCCTGCCCATGGCAGGGGGGTGGAACTGGGTGGGCTTTAAGGTCCCTTCCAACCAAACCGTTCTATGATCCTATGATAACCCAAGTTCAGGACTCCTCTCAGCTACAAATTGACCCATTCTTATAGCTTATGCCACTTTTGGCCACTCTTAAGAAAAATGGTACTGGACTGGATGGAGCTCCAACCACACCCAATGCAGCTGCTCTCATTTGACAATCTATCTTCTCGCCCCCAGAAGCCCACAGTCCTCCTGTCTACTCAGTGAGCAAAGCATGAAACGTCCCCCAAAGACCAGCACACTGGTTGCCAAATGGTGACTACTGTGTGTCACCTAATGGCTAGCAGACCATGAGCGGGTTAGTGCGTATCTATCTGAAGATCTGAGGACCTTTAAGATCAGTCAGTAAAATACCCCAGAACCATAAACGTGAAACTGTTTTCATCTCTAGGTCCATATCGGATTGTAGGACAGTCACTGTGTGACCCTGAACGCCCAACAATTGCGTCAGTGTGCTGATTCAACCTGTAATGTCAAAACTGAAGTAAATACCCAAAAATACCACTTTGAGGAGAGAACGCACTCCCTTTTCGCTGTCTCTTGTATTCTAGTTACAGTTGCTGCTCTTTATATTTCCAGCGATCCTAGGATGGTTTCAGTTGTGTTAGTTACAGTTTTGATGTCTTCAGAATTTGAGGCACTCAACTTTAGACTGCAAAAAGGAAATAAGTCAAAACTGGTCACAAAGCTGTCCGTTCACAGCTCATTCCAGCTCATCCATCTTTCACTTATTTATTTCATTTATTTATTTCATTTATTTATTTGGTTGTCTTTCCCACAGCCGAAATCCCGAGTTTGAGTGCCGTAGGTCAGATACAGCTCCTATTCAAGCCATCAGGTTTACCTCAAACCCCACTCCGATGAAGCTGTGATGAGAACGGTACCACCAGAGGACTGGGCGATAACCACCGAGCTTGCCGGCAGCGGACTGGAAGCATCCCAGTGCTCATGTGGGAGCATCCTGTATCTGCACATCTCTGGACACCCACATCAGTGCTTCTGCCAGTCCATGTATCCTACAGTCTAATAAACGTTGGTTGATTTACTGAAAAGTCAAAGGGAGACGTCAAAGACTCCTGATTTTATGGGTTACAAAGTAGGACCCAGCTAGCACTTTCCCCCCAAACATCTTCTTGCCACCTAAGCAAATCCAGCCCAGCTTTCAGCCCTCTGTTAGAGTTTCCTCAGCCTACAGAAACAACTCGTTCCTGAGCTGTTTGCAGCTTCACGTGCGTGGCACAGCAAACCTGTGCCTATGGGCGTCTGCAGTGCTAGAGATGAGCCGCCCGCCTGAGAAACCCTCCTGGCCACTGCCCTCCTGCTGGGAGCCAGGGGGGCCAGCGACCCAGCCTCCACCTGCGATCAGTGCATGGTGTGAAGGTGCTGCCCCACACCCAGGATTTCAAGCCTTCACGTGCAGAAGGCAAGACATGCAGGGGTCCACTGGCAAGGCAGGTTGTGATTGATGAACTGTCAATAACATCAACTGAAAGCCCAGCCGCAAATGGGTAAGCAGCTTGGGACCAGGAACTGTGAAGTCCATTCTGGAGTTAAAAGTTCAAGTTAATTTCTAGACTCTTGTTTACCCGTTAAAATAGTGTTTTAAAACTATACTGGTAGAAAGAAAAAGAGAAGGTGGCAACAAGCCCAGCTGGCGCTACCACAGTAAGGCGGTTTGTTGGTTGGCACTAAGGTCACAGTCAGAGCAGTTTGTAGCGAATGGGCACAAGGTTCAGATCAGTGAGGTGATTTCAGTGCTTATACCTCATCTTACCACAGCCTCGTCCCAACTCTGCGCCAGTGCCTGCGTCTGCCAGGGCAATGGCGGTGTCCCCTCAGTCCTGCTGCTGCGGCCGGCTGGAAGCCTGCACTCTGCAGGGGGTGGTGTAGCAAACCGCCCATCTCGGGGTTACGAGCACCTCTAAGTCTGTAACATTTTACCCTTTTCATCTCAGTATTGGGTTTGCGTGGCCAGGTTTTGGT
>NW_009606370.1:0-4622 GCF_000690535.1 Cariama cristata | reverse complement strand
GATGGGGGGGGAGCACACCATGCTGTCCTAGGGTGTGCACGCACGAAAAGGCAAATACATCGATTGCACAGAGCTGTTTCACTCACTGAGTTTGGCTAGTACCCAATAAAGCACCTAATGATTAGTTCTTCAGCTTCATATCTCACTTACTTCAACCCCTTCCATGGCTGGTTATGATTTCTTTAACAGTCTCAGGCACATATCTGCTAGAGCACCAATTTGTTAACTGTTAGCCACAGTAGGCTGGGCAAGGAGACCCTGCCACTCTCCCAGCTGCTCTTGTCATTCAGCACTATTCGTATGGGCTCCCTCCCCACTCCCACAAGGATCTTCACCACCTGTTTCACCTGCAGGTTGAAGCCAGGTGTTTCCAGGACAGGACAGATGTCTCAGCCCTTTCAGCTTGGAGTTCAGGAGATCCAAAACAGCCTGTTGCCCCAAGGAGCTACCTTGCCTTCCCCATTGTACCTCCCCTGGGGGCTGTACAGCTCCCAGCTAGTCTCCTGCCCCCACTGCCCCTTCACATCAACACTGACGTTAAATCAAAGAGACATTTAAAAAACACTGACTTCGTACATGATGAAGGGCCCTACACATCCCAGCCCCTTCCAGAAACACCCAGCTAATATGCAATCTGTCAGAGGATGACAACATGCTGAGCCAGCACCCAGGCCACAGCCCTCAAAACACGGTACACTTTTTGCCGGGTTTCTTCACAGGCGGTGGGCAGAGGACAGCCCGGATGGCTTCATCAAACACCGTCTTCAAGCCCCGCTGCGTCAGGGCGGAGCACTCGAGGTACTTTACCGACCCTAGGGGAAAGAGAGCTCCAGCTCAACCACTCCAGTCCTATCAGGACATATTGTCCCTCACCCACTCCAAAATAAAAAGCTCAATACTATGGAGATCTGCCAGCACATGAGACTCACCAATCTCCCGAGCCATGGCCAAACCTTGGGGGTAGGTGATGGGGGCCAGTTTTTTATCACGTAACCTTTCAATGGTGTCCTTATCATCCCTCAAGTCCAGCTTGGTGCCCACCAGGATGATAGGTGTATTTGGGCAATGGTGCCGGACCTCAGGGTACCACTGAAACAAAGAGGCATGGTAAGAAAAGTAGCTATAGCAGTAGATGCATCCATGAGGATGCATTTACTATTAGGAACAAGGTTTTTATTACTATCTGACATGGTGCCAACACCTGAACAGGATACTTCTGCCTACAGTTCTGAATATGCTCTGCAGAAAGGGATTGGTGCAGATGTAATAATGAAGGCACTGAGACACGGAATCGTGACAGACAGCACCAGTCAACTCTGTACACTTAACTGCATTTTAGCTTCTAGGACATCTCTCATCTTCTTTAAGATGCAGATTCCAACAGACAAAAGTTTAGCCAAAGAATTAATGAATGAAGAGGTAGGCCACTCTTAAAACCTGCAGACTATGACCTTCCCTTATCGAAACATGACTGCTAGAAATTTTAGTCTTGTAGGTGTGGTGCTGGGTGGGGCAGGGGACTTCACTGGTTCTTCCCTTCCACTGTTTCACCCAGAAGGAGAGTACTTTACCTTGGCTCTGACATTCTCAAAGGAGGCTGGACTCACAAGGGAGAAGCAGATCAAGAAAACGTCCTGTGCAGAAACAAGAGGGTCAACCATGTAGAAAGAAACAGCTACAGATAATGGAAGGAGGGTGGAGAGGGAGCCTTCTAGAGGACAACCTCCTCCCATAAGCAAGGACAGTGGCTGTAAGAAATTCTTTCCCATTAAGGGTGCTAAACTAATTCAGAGAGGGAATGAATGAACTTTGAGCATATGACTTCATCTTCTTTCACAATACTGGGCTCTGCATGTTAAGAGCCCACGGCCACAAGTACCTTAACAGTGCTATGAGCTCCACCCCTGGTAGGGGGGCCATGTAGGAATCGCTACAGTCAGGGAAATGCTACTAGTGCAGCCCAACAGTGAGCTGTGCCCCTGAGAGAGAATGGGAATATGGAAGTGGCTTGGCTGTACAGCAGCCCCACACCATTCCTTTCACTTGAGCCTCCCTATGGCACACATAACTGTTCAAACACCGTTACAAAGCAAGGACTAGGATAGGACAATCTCTTAGGAGAAATGATACTGTGATACTTCTTAAACAACCAGAATTATGGCTGCAGCTGCAGGAACTTAGACTTTCCTCAAAGGAAAGAAGCCTGGCTGTCTCCAAGAGGGAGCAGTTAGAAGCCAGTCCAAGCCCAGCACTCACCGTCTGTGGATAGGAAAGAGGCCGCAGTCGGTCATAATCCTCTTGCCCTGCTGTATCCCACAGGCCTAGGTTCACTGGCTTTCCGTCTACCATGACATTGGCAGAATAGTTATCAAACCTGCCAAGGAAGAGTCCCCCATCAGCGACAGTCTTGTGACCCACACATCTCTTTATATGAAATCCAAGGAGGCAGTGAATCAGGAGAGGACACTGCAACACAGTTCCAGTGGGGATAGTCTGCCCTCCTCACATACACAGCCATACCACCAGCACCCTCCTCGTGTGTCAAGTTCACAGTCTGATTTTGGACAGCCTTTTCGTCACCTACAAAACCAACTTTTATACACACATGCATACAGAGCAAAAAGCAACTGAAACCCAAGGCCATTACTCACACGGTGGGGATGTATTCTCCAGGAAAGGCATTTGTGGTGTAACTGATCAGCAAGCAGGTCTTCCCTACAGCTCTGCAGAGGATAAGAGCAACAAGCGTAAAGAAGGGTATGGCAGGAAGCACTGAGGCAGTAAAACTCACCCTTCCTCCACCCAAAAAAGAGGTTAGGTAAAAAGTTACCACGTGAGAAAACAAACCTGCAGCAGGCTGGAATTCTCCAGCTGTCAGGGACCAGGCCTGAACTCATAGTGTGCACCTCGCCTGAGCACTTACCTGACCCTGCTCTCTCCTACTCCTTTTCCCCACCCATTCAGTCTCAGCAAAACACCAGGCAAAATATATTTGTTCCAGGAACCAAAAGAGAGGGAATAAATTAGAGTTCTGCGCTAGGCTCAACACATCCATAATAATCTAGCAAAGTGGGTAAACAGTGAGGTGAAAAAACATGCAACAACACAGAATTATTCGAGCTCCTCAGATACAGAAATTCAATGTCAATAAATACAAAGGGGGAAAAATAAGTATCCATAAACAAAAATGAACTTTAAAATTGACCACTGTCAGTTTGGAAAGAGATCAGGGTAGAGCACTGAAAATACCAGCTCAGGGCTCTGCTGAAGGCAGGTGGGATTGGTCAGCCCAGTGATGGCAGCTGGCAGGGGTTGGGCCTGGTTGGCAACAGCATAAGCATATGAAGTTTAGTTAGCCCTGTAGCATAAGGGAAAAGCTTAGTCATAAAAAGAGGAGTACCAGGAGTGTAAATAACCTATTTACCACTGTGAAAATTGTGAACTGCAGACAACCTTCCAGAGAAACAGATCGTGAGTGCCAGTGCCAGGGAAAGCTGTCTCTTGGGTGCCTTAGTGAAGCTGAATAGCCAGCAGAGATGGGTATCCTCTACCCAATTCTGTAACTGGAGTGATACAAGGAAAGACTTCAGGAGTAAGCAGGAGACCCCAGAGGACCCCACAGTCCTGCACCAGGATAAAACAAAGCACAGCGAGAACCACTAGAGTAATCCACCCAGCTTTTCCCCTGGATCGGGTCCCCTCTCGTGGAGAATGGCGAGATTGTGAAAGGAACCGCTATGCTGACCGGCTCGACTTTCCTCCTGAACCATGACCTCTCTCTCATCAAAAGGGAAGTCACATAATTCACAAAAAACACATATATCTATGATTAAAGTGTTTTGGTATCCAAGTTCGTTTAGTCTCTGCACTGTCAATTTGGTCTTAAAGCAAAACACCAGACTGCAAACCTTCAGCTGAAGTCCATTTCCAACATGCTGTGCTCCCAGTTGTGGCTCTTCCCTCCACAATAAGGCTGTGCTGTTTTGGTGGGTGGCTCTTTCTCCCACTCCCTCCTTTAGCCCCCACAGGCTAGAACCTGGAAGGCCTTGCTCCAAATGTGTATTTGAGGGGGTGGCATGCATGGGAAGGTGGAAAGACCAGTCCCTGCCTAAGGCCGGTTCACATTTATTTCTCCGTATCTCAGCTCTGTGCTTGCTGTGGTGATCAGAAAAGCAAACAGGAATTATGAGGAAAAACGTGCAGGACAAGCTAGGAAAAGTTAGAAAGCACCACAAATCTACTGCATGCCTGCATCTTGCATACAGATGTGTTCTCAGAAAAAGGCATATAGGAAAAGCCTAAAGAAAAGAGCAGGAAGGATGAAAGAGGCACATGGTGAAATCAGAAACAGCAACATATTTCACCTTGGAACACAAACAACAAAAGGAGATATGAGAAAAACCTGCGAACATCAAGATTTTTTAGAGAGGACGTCGTGATGAATCACACTTGTATGATGAAAAATAGCGAAATACAGGCACCTAATAAAATAATGAGGAGACAGATTTAAAACCCAAGAAAAGAAGGTATTTGTTTCCCAGGCAGTACGCTACTAGATGAGGAACTGAACAGCGCCAGGAGACGAAGATCCAAGTTTATGAAGTAAAGAGGGGGTGGGAAGC
>NW_009606369.1:0-5828 GCF_000690535.1 Cariama cristata | reverse complement strand
TAGTTAACATTACACCGCATACCACATTATACCATATACAGCTTTCTCTCCAAATGTAGACTACTCTGGACTTCGTATTCAATTTCCTTTCGGACAGTAGAAAATAAGTACTATTCTGCAAGGAGTTACTGTTTCAGTGTTTCAGACCTCAATGTCTTTTACCTAGGAAGTCTGAAAGAGTTTTGCACGGAAGAGTTTTACTGTTTACACAGTACACAAAAGAATAATTTCTTTACTTGTACTTCAAACATTAGTTGTCAGATGTACACTTACTTGAAAACATAGACATGACAATCAAAAAAAATCGCCAGAAAATAAATGAATTAACTCCATGCAAGTAAGAAAAAATTAGTACAAATTAAAGTTTGAATAAATTTTCAGGTCTGAAAGACATACAGAAATAAATTGCTTGGAGGATTAGCATGACACTCATCTTTTTCTGGATAAAGGTATATTACATCAAGTTTATTTTTCTGTTAGCACACAGAGGTATCAAAGATTTATGTAGCTAATACTTATTAACGTTACTGGCTCTGCAACACACAAAACAGTCTAGATCAATTACAGATCTGCAATGTGAGTATTTATGTACAATGTATCTGGGGTCATACACTGATAGACATGGCTTTAATGATGAAATCACTGGAATTAATGAATGACAACAAATGGCAATGAAGTCAATACCCTCAATATGATGAAAAGCAGATACACATTTTTTCATATTTGTAGATATTTTGCTATTTTTGTTTGTATTGATGAGTGGGGAGTTTTATGATTTTTCTTTTCTAATTCATGGCAGGTCCTGATTCAGTCAAGCTTTGCAGTATTTCTGCATAGACCTTTTATTCAGAAGTCTCAGAGTACTTATTAAATAATGTACTGCATGCTGGTGTTAATGATACTAAAATGCTCATAATTTCTAGGTATATTTACCTTTCAATAGCTTGGTTTCCTATGGAAACAAGACTTACGTTGTGCAGCTATCCTGCATGGTATTCCAATTCCCCTCCTCCCCAGATAAGATTTGAAAACCTTGGCCAGTTTCAACTGAACTTGCTAGAGGCTATGAGGTCTCAAGGTCAGTTAAGCCCCTATTAGCTTTGTAAAAACAGACAGGTGGATATACATTCAAAAATAGTAACTTTTTGATTTTATAAGTCTGCTTCTACAGTCAAAACCAGCAACACTTGCATAGCTAAGTGGGGAATGCTCTTGAAGGAGGGTAGTAGGTAAATGTAAGTACAACACAGACTCGTACTATAATTCAGTTAAGTAACCAGTCAATGAAGACGCACCACACAAGAATAGGTTTCTTTAGTTCTGATGTTCGCAGATCTACTTGTTTGTTATTTGGATCAGTAATAAATTCCCATGATCCTAGACAGTGTTTTACATTGGAACCATTCAGACCTGCGTACAGGAATAGGCTTAACAGAAATGCATGTATGTTCATATCCTCTTCAGTACAAAATTAGCCCTGTTCCTGAGTCACTGTAATCAGCTGCCTGAGCACAAATGTATCACCACCCTCTGCTGGAAAGAGTTTAATCTACAGTCAGAGACAACTGAAAATGCTAGATCCAGTACAAAACTTGAGCACACAAAGTTAAAGGTTGCAACACATCATTTTTTTTAGACGATTATCACCTACAATAATGCAGATCATTGCATTGGGCACCAATTTATCAGAAAAGGAATCAGAACCAAGACTGAGATGGTGGCAGAAGATTCCTGAATATCAAATAATAAGAAATGCTAATGACACCAACTTGTCCTCAGTCTGGTTTCTCACCAAGTTATTTTAGGGGGTTTTTTGTTGGTTCTGGGGTTTATTGATTTTGGAGGGAAGGAGTAGAGCCCTAAAGATTTTGATTTTGTGAATAAAGAACCAAATTCTAATTCTGCTGATAGTGAGATATTTAAGAGCTGCCACTCTGTGCAGCACAACATGAGTTCTGAAAGCCAGTGGTATGTCCTTCCATCTCTTTAGTTTCCTTTGTATCGTTAGGCCACTACAACACAGGGCAAAAATCCTAGCAACATGAGATACCATTTGGACAAGGAAAATCTGCAGCATTAGACTACATCCTTTTGATATCGCTTGATTATTTGTTAATGTGAAAACTCCATATGAATTCTTACTTATTAGTGATTTTTACAAATATCTTACTTCAGTCAACAATTAAGTAAAGATTTTCAGTCCTCAAAGCACATGTACAGGAGCTCTACTTCCTTAGAATTAAAATATTTTAATTCCTATTCCTTTCCTTGTATGTGTTACTGGTCAGTTTTAATATAAGTAGAGCTGTTTCCTCTGTTTGCAACATATAAGAGCCATCATAAGCAAAGAACTCTTGATGGTCCTAACACAGCCCTCAAAAAAAAAAAAAACAAAACTCATTAACAACATGAGACAAAAAAAAAAGCCAGCTGCTCCAATGCCAAGGTTGAGAGAACTAAATGAGTAACAGATGGTACAGACTACCTTTGGCCATTGAAATCAAGCCCAAGCAATATACTACCCAGTTGTGCAGAAGAGTGGAAAAATAGATAGGTTCAAGTGAAGGGAAACACATAATGGCTTGAGGGTTGTAGCAATGAACTTCTTTTAGTGAAGCAATGTTAATGGACCACCAACTCTATCTCTGTGAATCTTTTTTCTTTCAGACCTGCAAGCAATAAAAGCTGTCCACTCTCTGGACAAATGTAAGATGACATGAGATATGAAAACCAGTTGCATTTCTGCTGTTAAAAATAATATGTAAGGTGATTATATGTTTCTACGTGGAAAAATGCATGCAGTTCTGTTCTCCCTGTCTTAGGAAGAATTAGCTGTTACAGACACAGATGCAGACGCAGACATATGATGAAAATATACTGAGAGCACAAACAGCAGGGCATATTGCAAGAAAAATAAAAAGCTTATTTTTTAACATCGTCTTTTAACTTAAATTTCACCAAATTCTGCCAGTGTGCTGGCGCTTGCTCCCAAGTGTAACAGCTCAGCTTGACAAAAAAAATTTAGGTATTTCAGTCACTGGCACAGGCATTTATGGAGAACATGGTAGATGGCACAGTAGTGGGGTGAACCCTCTCTCAGGCTCCAGCTGGCATCAAACGGAAACAGCAGATGACAAGTTCAAAACAAGAACGAGAAGATGGTTTCCGCACAGTGTGCAACTAGTGGTGAAAATCTTTGCCACAGGATGCTGCGGATGCTGAAGTTTAATCTCTAAAAAGCAACTGGACAAATTCATTGAGGAAAAACACCGTGAAGACCATGAAATACAAAAACATCAGTTTCTGGCTTCATGAAAACATGTATCACTGCACATTCTTGTTCTCTTCCCTAGGTATCCACTGCTATGTTACATCAGAGGCAGAATATTGTTTAGACTGGTCTTTGCCTTGATCTGGTACAGTACCATGTTTTCCAAACCCAGAGCAGTGGGGTTTGATGCTTGCTCAGACTCTGTCTAATCTTTCTGGTGCTTAAAACTAACCATTGTCTTTGTGGAGTCCCCTGCATATCTAAATGTCTTTTTCTCAATATGCATGGACACATACCAGTCTTGACAATAGTGTGCAACTCGTATCTCTCTCTCTCCCTCTCTTCTTCATCAGCTGGTGCACTCTCAGAGCACACCCTATAGACAACAGCTACCTGCAGCTGATGTTGTCCCATCTCTTCTTTCTCATGTCACATGCTCCCTTAGCCATTGAGTAGTCCAGTGGCAAGAGCAGTCACAAAGACAGAAAAGACGGGATACAGTCTTTCTTGGCCTTCTAAATTGAAGGTTAAAACGTAAGCACTAGATGAAGCATGAAGTACACTTCTTGCCCAAGTGCCCAATCAGTTTGTCGTTATCCTTAGCAAAGAAAACATACCTTTCTCTCCATGTGATAGCTTGAGAATAAAATACATACTGTCTGCTGATCAGGGCAAAGTTAAGAAATGGGTGTCTGAATCTGTTTAGTCAGAGCAGAATTGAGCGTAGGCCCCTCACACATTGGGTGAGCTCTTCAGATCCTGAGGTGTGAAGCATACAAATACAGTGCCACAACTTCTTTCATCAGTTTGAATGAGATCAACTCCTTTTCAACTTAGATAAAACTTACATATTTAGCTCTAAAAGAAGATCCTGCATTGCAAACCCAACAGAGAGAGAAGTGTGATCCTGGACAGTAAAACAAAGAGCTTTGTGGCAACTTTAGGACTCTCCCTTTCTGGAGGATTCCCTGTTGCCTAGCTTAGGGTCAAGGCTGGCATGAGTCAAAGTGCTGGAGGCTTTAAATACTCTCCTTCAGTTCCTCAGTCCAGGTTATGGATGCCACTTGTCTCTCTCTTTTTCTTTTTTTTTTTTTTAATTTAGCCTACAAGACAGGAGATTAATAAATTAAAGTGAAGGTGTCACACATTTCTGACCATAACAGTGAAGAAAAGAAATACAAGAAAATTCTTCTTCCAATATGGTGATATTATGACCTGAAGATCCCGTTGCTATAGTTTTGGATACACATTGGTACTAGCTACAGCTACCACTCCCAGACAACTGCTTCTTGCTCAGCATTGACCTCTGAAAGAGGTTATGGACCAGTATGGCATCCACATGAAATGCTCATGTGATTTTTCCTCAACAGTTCCATCAAAATAAACTTGAAATTCACTGTTTAAAATTATCTGGTTCATTCTGACTGAGACTAAATAATATATTCTAAAAGCCCTCAGCCACTGGATATGGGGAAGACAGAAACTTTCAGCAAAGAGGCAGTCTGGGGACAGATAGCAGTGATTTCTTCAAGTCAGCACAAATGCAGCTGGAAAAGGACACATGCCACAGTCTAAATCACCAAAGAAATAATGAAACTACCAGCTAGGATGAAGAACTGAGCACACTGAGAATCTAAAAAAACCTCAAAGATAGTTCACTTTCAGAATGTTCAGTTTGAACTGAGAACAGGACATCCAGAAAGACAGGCTGAAATGTGAAACTAAATTGAGGGAGACAGAATGGGGTGAAGAGGTAAGCTTGGGAGTTGCCTGCAAAGAGAAGCTAGCAAAAGCTCTCACAGTGCTTTATATCATTCAAACACTAAGAATAGAGAGGGAAAACAGGACCCATGGATGCATGTGAAAGAGTTCAAATAAGGAAGATGAGATGATATTAAAGGAGATTCTTAAGCAGGAGCCAGAGAAATAAGAGGAAATCAACAGAACAAAGAGAATACAGATTTGTAAAAATTAAAAAGTAGAAGAATATAGGAAAATAACAGGATTATCTGTGTCTAAAGAAATCGGTTGACTAAACAGGATAAGAATTAAATAAGATTTTATTTAATTTTTACTTTCATATATTTCTGAGGGGTTTTTTTGGCCATGGCCATGAAGCTAAATATTAGAAGGATGAGGAAAAGGCGGAGGTATTTAATGCCTTCTTTGCCTCAGTCTTTAATAGCCAGACCAGTTATCCTCAGGGCAGCCAGTCCTCCGAGCTGGATGACAGAGGTGGGGAACAGAATAATCCCCCCCATTATCCAGGAGGAAGCAGTTCATGATCTGCTACTCCACCTAGACATGAACAAGTCTATGGGGCCAGATGGGATTCACTCGAGGATACTGAAGGAGTTGGGAGATGTGCTTGCCAAGCCACTCTGCATCATCTACCAGCAGTCCTGGCTAACTGGGGAGGTCCCAGACGACTGGAGGCTAGCCAATGTGACGCCCATCTACAAGAAGGGCTGGAAGGAGGATCCGGGGAACTACAGGCCTGTCGGCCTGACCCCAGTACCAGGGAAGGCGATGGAACAAATGATCCTGAGTGAGATCA
>NW_009606368.1:14751-24890 GCF_000690535.1 Cariama cristata | reverse complement strand
TACGGGGTCTTTTATTTTTAATTGAGCGTTTTGTACACGTGCTTTTAGGAAGCGGTGAAGCCGGCTGGACGGGCTTTGAGCCTGAGAGTGGGAAACGCAGCACTATGCACCCTGAGCCAAATTGTTCAAAGAAGAGCAAGTTCGGTTATTATTCATCTCCACGAGGGAAGTCTTATCTTCTACAAATATTTGATACTGGGACAAGTCCAATAATTAACAAGAACAATCAAACAATTTCACTGCCTTCTTGGGGATTTAAAAAGTCATCATCTGGAATTCATGAGCATTACAACCTTTTTTTTTTCCGCTTGGATGCGTTATTGTATATGATCTTTTCAGTGTGTGTGTGTCCCTAAGTGATTTTACCCTTTGATGCGAAAAGATGCAACCCATTAACAGCGCAGATAATATTCACAAGTGCTGATTCAGTGAGACTTCAGACCTCTCCGTAGGAGTGGGGAGCGAGGGTGGTAGCCCTGACGGGAAAAGGGAGAGTTGGGGGGGAAGAGAAGGAGGAATGGTTCTTTCTTGGCTTCCTCCCTACCTCTGTGGCAGGAACTCCCACGGGACTCCTGTGGGTGGGATGGGAGCAGCGCAGATCTAATGCCCCGCTGCCTGGCACTGGGCTGGGCAGCGCTGTATAGGTGCAAGCATCAGCTCTCCCAGCCAGCCCCTTAACTCCTTTCACTGGAGAAAAAGCCAGACGGGGAGAGGAATGGGACTCCTGAGCTGTGCAGCAGCATTTCTGACTTGGTGTGGGCTTGAGGTGCCAGCGAGGCAGCATGGCTTTGGCTTCCAGGACCTGCAGTTAGCCAAGCAGGCTGGACGGGTTGTGGCCCACGGCCCAGTTGTATCCAAAAAAACCCAAAGAACCCACCTAAAAAACAAACCACCCAAACTTGCCTCATCTGCATCAAACTGAGACATTTGAGAAAGGTACCTGCACGCTGAATGGCAAAGTTTCACCCTACACTGCCCCAGTCACCAAATTCTGCAAAGTTCTCAAACTGGTCATCAAAGTCGCAAGTCCTCAGCCCCCACCCGCTCATGCAACCCCCCTTCTGATGGCTGGCAACCCCCAGTACGGGCATGATGATGAAGTATGTTGGGCACATAGCTCAGATCTATTTTAGGATAATCTCAATCTCGAGCTGAAGGCCCTACTGCCAGATTTCTCTGGGTTAGGCTGACAGGGCTATGTGTGTCCTCCCCACATCTTTCAGAGCTCTTTTCTGTTGATACAATTCCTACCCATTTTTTTTTCATAAGCACTGCCCTCCCCCCCTTCACTTCTTGCTTTATGCCAACTCTTCCTTACAATCATGATGAAGTTCCTTGCAGTTCAATACAAGAAAGGAATTAGGGTGGTTGGGTCCAAAACTAATCTGGAGCAAAGAGAAAAAGCCAAATGCGGGTGCATTTTATTTAAGATCAAAAGCGCAATGGCATGAGATTCTATTATGCTCTCCACAGGAGCTGTATTTTTCTACAATGGGATTAAGGTGTTCAGTGGAAAAGAGAATTACAAAAAAAAAAAAAAAGCCTCATTGGACTGGTAGTAGCTGCATTTGAGTTTCTCTTAAATAACGGGGACATTTCATCCCTCAAGGACTCTATCATCCTATTTCCAAACACTTTTAAATTATTGTGAATGCTGATCATAATTTAATTTTTACTATTTATTGCTGAGGATTCATTCTGCTTTTTTCTGTTTAAAGGAAGGATGTTACCATTTCTGCGTTGACTCATTTCAAAATTTTCAGTCAACCAAATGCTCTTTAGTAGAACCTAAAAACATCTCCCGATTTAGCTTTGCATATTTGAGGGCACAGGATGTTGAAAGTTAGTACACACAGGCTGGACAGAGCTGGGAGCACAGCTTCAAGCCACTTTTCCACCCTCAATAACTGAAGAAAGCACAAAAAAAAATTTCAGCACAACTTCCCCAATGAAAGGTAGGCTACTGTGCAAAAATTGCTACCTATTTTAAATCTGAAATTTGCAAAGCTCTGGCTAACTTTCAGTTTCCCAACTCCAGGGAAGCATGGCTTGAGCCTGGTTCTGTTCTAACATTCATGGAACGTGACTGTGGTTAAATGAAAGGTATCACCCACCTTTACAGTGAGCAGTGTGCACCTAGAAATCAATTTGTGCATATTTGGTGAAGGTAGTTTATACACAGGTCTGCTTTCACTAAATTGCCCCCACCCCTGTACCTATGAGTTCAGCAATTACAGTTTGAGGCATGACTCCAGAAGCAAAAAACGGGTGGATCTCTCTGCTGGCACAGAGCTGATCTGTCTTCAGTTCTCCCTGACTTCATCCCTTCACTAACGCTCTTCACGAGCCACTGCGTGTTCCGCCTTGCCTCATCCTCCTAGAAAAGTCAGAGAGCTCCAGTCTTCTACTACATTGAGTCTTGGTGCACTCATTTTCACAGGAGCTGCTGGAAAATGCTACCCTTCTCATATGGAAATGGTTTATTACTACCTTTCAGAGGCATAAATGACAGCATTGAAGAACACAGCCCAAGTCCTATGAAACAACATTATCTTTGTGTCAAAGTAATCCAATTATTGAGGTACTGTGATAACCTTAAAGCCATATCAAAACGAAGAAACCACTTAGGAACTTACAAACATCTGTTTTCATATCAGAGTGCATCAGCACAAGAACACCCTTCTGTGGTCCTAATCAGTCAAAGTATTGCTCCCGTCTTTTACATTCAGCACGGCTTATCTGCTTCTCCATAATAAAATCAGAGTGATACTTGCACTGATTTCTGTTAGCAGGGAAAGCCTTTGTTACTTAAATTGAAGCAGTGTGCTTCTATGCAGGTCCTGTCTCCTTTCCTCCAGAGGCAACAGAGAATCCCAGCTATGATATTTCAAAAAGACATCCAAATAACTGCCTAGGGGACATAAAACATGCTTCTGTTGTGTCCCTGAATAGAGGTCTCCATCCAGTTTCTTGTTAGCTGGTTCCTCAAACTAAATGGAAGTGTCATGTTTCAGCAGAGTAACTGATGGTCTTAAATGTAGATTGGATCCCAGATTTAGGTCCCATTAACTAAATAAGGAATATATTTATTTTTAGTAGAAGGTGGGTACAAAATCTGAAAGAAACAGGAAATGTTGATTAAATGAAGTGTTGATTAGGTGTTTTGGAATTTAAACTATTCAGGCATACAGAATGATAGAAAAGGAAGCCAGCTGTAAAAGTTAAGATGCTTGCTTTTGGTTGTCCTTGCTGAGCAAAAATTTAATATTATAGGAATCTGTAAACAGCTTTCAGTTTCAGTAAGGGATTAAAGGCCCAAGCAACACTCATCTATCATGCTACCGTTAGTAACTCTTAGATTTCAATGAGATTACTCACATATATAAAAATAAGCATAATCTATCAGGACACACAGATGAATAAAGACAGTCACAAGGATGGACTTAAGAAGCAGGCTGGAACTTCATTAACACAATATTTTCACATGTCAAGCAGTTAAGTGGGCCCAGTGCAGGGATTACAAAGCTACAGTTTAGGGCAGATCCTCCCTAATCTCTCTCTTACAATGAGCTCACATCTGAAGCCCACCCCTCAACCCTTCCCCGAGAAAAAGGAGAACCTAAACCCCACAACACTTCATTTAGGTTTGCTTCTTTCCTAGGCACAAATCCAATTGCAAAGTTGCAGATTTCTTTTTAATTTCAGCCTTAGTCCTCACTGAACATTATCTAAAATTTTCCATAAATTCCAACAGATGAGTAAATATGTACATTCTCGTATATTCCATTTCCAAATCCAACTTTTCAGCCTACCCGTGACTCTATGGTGCTACAAAAAAGTGAAAACGCTGTATGCCTCCCCCAACTATACCCTAATAGAAGAACATACCTTTCTTGACACCAGAATACCTGTTCAAGACAGCATCCCAAGACCATCGTTTGTATGCCATGACACAGAGGGAGAAGATTAATGTAGCCTAAGGCAGAGAGGCACCCAAACCCTATCTTCACTTATGTGCCTACCAAAAGCCAGAGAACCAGTCAAGGATCACAGCAGGCCGTCTCATGCATATATTCTGGCTGTCCCCTTTCATTCTTGGCCGTTTACCCCACCACCAGGTTAATTAATAGTGTTTTCCATGGAGCCTTCACTAGAAGTAGAGGAAGTACTTGCAGAATGAGAAACCATGTGGTGAAGCTTACTTACGTATGGAGACCACTAGGAATGTGCCTTGCATGGCTCAGTGGGGGTCACTTAGGACTAATTAGTCAGGGCAGACCATTAGGACAGTGCAAGTGTGGTACTTCCAGACCCCCAAGTAATCCAGGTATGTCAGCATGGTGCAGCATTGTGCACAATGTGCAAGTTAAATTCAAGCAAGGACTGAAACATAAACTTTTCAAAAGTGATTAAGAGTTTTGGGTGCTCTGTGAGTTGAAGAAATTGCGGTGCCTCAGGTGGCACAGAGTTTTCCAAAAGCAGGTGTCTCATTTTTTTAATCTAGCTCCATTTTCTAAAACTGGTGATCAGCTGAAACAGGGAGGTAATCAAAATCATCTGTGACTTCTGAAAATAGAGGCCAGTTCCTGTGAGTAAGTTTTAGCAGGACTGAGCACTTAGTGTCTTATCAGTGGCACAGGAACAGGGATTTGTATATACTGTTTTATTAAGATTAGTATCTCTACAGTGCTCCTTAAATGAAAACAAAAGAAAAAAATGCTGAAAAAGGACAGAAAAAAATTACTCAATTTCCCATCATTGCCAAAAGCCTCTAATGTTGAATATAATCAACTTTTGTGCCACAAGATAGAGTATTTTTTTATATATTTAGGTGCAGTAATTCATATTAAAATAAATCTAAAAAAAATGGTGTGACTCTGTTTAAAATTTAGGGCGGTTGTAGATTTATTATCCAGCACGTACACAGTAAATAGTACCCTCAAGAAAAGCAAACAAACATAACAAAACCAAACAAAGATTAAGTAAAGAAGTGGCCAAATCCCCAGCCAAAGATACTGTTCCTTACAAAAAAGTTTCTTCTGTTAATTTGTCAGCTTTGTTTGAAAAATCATAAAGCATGCAATTTTTGCTACAGCATTTTTCATGTAAAGCTGTTTTTTTGCACTACCATCTTTTGTGGAGTAACACAGCTCCTAATATTCCTAAATTACTATCATAAAAACAAAAAGGAGAGGAGGTTGCAATGCAATGAGATGTCGTTTGTATTTGTAGCAGGGCAATCATCGATTTAAAATTGGCATTGGAGCTCCTTTTCTGAAATGATTGCTAGGTTAGGAGAACAACAGTTTAAACCAGCAACATCTGAGTTTCTGAAGAAAGGCTCAGGCTTAGCACTTGTCCTAGTCTGTGTTTTGACTGTTATTAGACCTGCACATTTTTCAGTGTGTGCACGTTCTGTTGCTGTGGAAGTACCCTATAGTAACGCTCATAAGATCCCTGTCTAGAAGGCTCGTACATCTTTATATTTTACCTTTAAAGAAAACAGAAGTCTTACAATGTCATACAAATAAAATTCCCCTGGGAACTTAAAGCCTGTTTCACCTTATACACCTGCTTTGTATTTATATTCTGTTTTTACAGTGTGTAGGCATTCAGGCTGTTCACTACAAATGACTGCACAAGGTGAGAGGCACTGGAGAATCAGGCCCCAAAGATTTTCTATACTGGATCAGATCACTGGTGCATTAAGTGTGTCACCTCACAGCTGGATGCTCCAAAAATGAACCTAGCTATCTGTGTAGTACTGTGGGAACTACTCTGGCAGTCAGGTTGCATCCAGGAGAGGAGACTGGGGTTTGTCTTTTATTTTCTTAGTGTATCTAATCAGAACTGTCCTCATTTGTGATCAAATTGTTCAGGTTTCCTTAACAGTTAAACAAGAGTATTTGACTGTCGTTGTGAAACAAGATGTAAGACATGGCATTAGAAATTATAAATAATAGCAAGAGGGAAAAAAAACCAAACCACCAATAAACCCAAACACATTACTTTCTCACTATTTTCATGTGCTTCTGTGGTATAAGAAAACAGTCCACAATGTAAGAAACACATAATAAGTATGCGATAATTTACATCAGGCTATTTTACACTGCTGAGCTATTTTGTGGAACTTTACAGCTTAATATAATGTTCCGTTTAAGTCAGAAATGTAACTTAATATTACATAAACAATAATTACATAGAATATGCAAATATCATCTAGCTATAGGAAGTGCTAGATAACAGCAACATGAAGTAGCAAAAATATATAAACACACAAAGCTGTCTAAGTCTTTCAGAGGTTTCATATGCTGAACCTCAGCGAGAATCAGATCGTTGCTCATCAAGTCAAAGGCACAGATATTCCTAAAACATTTCAACATGCTGATTGCAGCATCCAAAAAAATCCAAAGCCCTCTTTCTGCAGAAGAGCAAAACTTTCAGTGCACATGTTAAATACATTGATCGTAACTGTCACATAACTGATGCAACTATTCAAAAGCAATTACATACCTGCTATCTGACTGAAAGTCAATGGCACTTATATGTGTCCCTAAATAGCTTCTCTGGAGCTCAGTTTCAGTCACCAGAAAAAAAAAAAAAAAACCAAAAAGAAAATGTATGTGCATATAGTCACAAAAAAACTTCTTATGCTACTGGTTTGTATGCTGTCTTTTAAAAATATTATTGAAATAAAACTCTTTTAAATATATGATATATCACTGGTCATCTGGCTTCCCCGGTTCACATCGCAGCACTAAAAGCTTTCAAGGAGAATGTGTGTCCCACCACCCATTCACTCTTAGTGATTCTGACACATAATACTTGATCGCAAATCTTTTGCTAAAAAAGTAAGGCCATTCAGAAAGTATTTCTTTATCTTTTTTTTTTTTTTGATTCTGACAGAACTACTTCTCTCCAGACAAAACAAAATAAAGAAATTAGTAAATCAATGATCCATTTCTGCAAATATTTATGTGAAGAACTGTTACTGATAAACTTGAAATTTCACTAGTAAAAAACATAGCTTTTGATTTGGATTGGTTTAAACGGGCTTCTTTTCTCTTCTGACCATGCAATTGAAACACCTGGTTGTGTGTGATCTTCTGCTGTAGCCCGGGGCCTGCAGCCTGGCTGAGCAGAGGACTGTCCCAGCATCTGCTGGAACACAGGGTGAGCCCCTGGGCAGGGAAACCGGAGGTTTGGCCACCCACTGGCACCAGTTTCACTGCACTGTGCAGAGGACTCAAAGCAGGAAAGAAGGAATGAAGGGGAGATGGCAGGCCATAAGGATGAAATCAAAATAGCAACAAAAAGTCAAGTGGCTCCCTGGAAGCTATAGAAATGGGTATGTTAATCATATCAAAAAAAACTCACAGAACTCTTGTCAGACCAATTAGGGGGCTCTGAATTAGTTGGGGGGTTGTTTGGTTTTTATCTTTTAACTGACTTCAAAACAAACTGAAAAGTTTGGAAAAAACAGAAAGTCTCTAGTATGGACTTCTGTTCAGAAAAAAATCTACATAGAACTCTATTGTATTCATCCTCCAAGCCAGAAGCAGGGCTGGTATTTGTAAACCCAGAGCAAGGATTAGAAGCCAGGCTTGCAGACAAAGAGCAAATCCAAGAGTTCACAGCAAGGACTCTCCAACTATAATATTCCTGAAGTCCTTTTCTCCCAGACACCAGCTGTTTATATCTGCAATATTCTTTTCTTTTTCTTAGATTCATACTGATACTTTAATAGTAAAGGCCTTCATGCAGCTGATTAATTAAATTTCCTTTTCAAGTAAGGAGGTTTTTTAAGGCAAAAGTGACTGTGAGATAACTAATAGCCATAAGGAAGCAGCGACTGAATTTTAAGTGGGAAGAGGGAAGGGTCAGCAACAGGCACGGAGCTAGGAGAAGAGACAAGAGGCACCAAGCAAGACTCACAGGAGCCCTGAACAGCATCAGCCATGAAGTGGCAAGATTTCACACTGCTGATGGTAGGTAGGCTGCTCCCGGCCTTTTGGGGCATTGAAAGGCTCACTGCTTTCAGGATAAGTAAATAATTAGTATTTGGTTTATAGCAGGTAACAGTCTTTTACTCAGGAATGGTTAGCATCTCTTGAAGCACTCAGGAGCTGGAAAAGCTCTTTTCCTGTTTCAGCTTCCTTTCTTCAGAGTTACAATCTATTTAGTTGCTGAATAGTTGGAATGGCATTGAAAACTAATCACCATCCTTCTCTCGTTACCTTCCTCTACAACCTGTTTACCCTCCTCACCCGCTGTTTTCCTAGAAAGCATCTTACTGATAAGTGGCAGGGTTACCATTTCTGTGGTGGCACAGCTCATCAGAGAAGAATGCACATAGATGAACATTATTTTTGTAGCAAAAGGAATGACTTTTTTTGGACAGATTTATTCCACAGAGGTGGTAAGTGCGATCCTGCTTGTTACTGTAATTCACAAGCTCACATCTTTCCCTCTCTTGGTGTAATCAATTCCCTGATGATCAATGCCCAGCCGGTGCTTGTGTATGCATGTGCATGTGCGTGTGTATCAGGCAACAGTTGTGCAATAGAGAGCTCAAGTTCACCCTGGTCTGTGAAGCATGTGAGCATCCTATGACTGAAAATATGCTCCCTTGCATAATCCTGAGATTAGCAAATTTCTAGTAAAGGATGTCAGACAGAAATGGGAGGAGAAAAAATGCTTAAGGTAAGCACAGAGGAAAACCCAGCATAGGAAAGTAACCAACAGGATTCATGCCCAGTTCCAGCTAGATCTCTGTCACTGATTCTTCTGTGACCTGGAGTGAGGCACGTCAGCTCCTCTGGCTTCAAAGTCTCTTCTCTGAAATACGAGAACAGGAGTAGGTGAAGCTATTTTAAAGATCCCTGGCTGGTTAGAAGATGTGTTGTATGAGTGCCAATTGATTATAACCAACTTCTGACAGATAGAGGAGGGAAGGATAACAGATCAAAAAATATGCTCCTCTCAAACCGTAGCATTCATGAAAAATGTCATTGGCTGAAAGTGATCTTGGCAGCTGTGTTCGATGGAATCGGTGACGGCACAGCTGAAACAGCTAAAGGGCACTAACTGGGCCTTCCTCAGGTATACTGCTAGCCACTGGTATTTTTAATCCTAAAAGGAGAGGAGTTCTCCAGACATGCCCCTGTAGGAAGGTGCTGTGTGGGCATTTTTAAGAGCTGCACTTCCACAGCTAGTGTTGGGGCTACCTGGCAGGGTGACAGCTGGAGCTTCCGTGTGCTTCTGTGTCTAGTAACTCATCCCACATGCTTTGTGCAACTGGGAGGCTTCTGGACAGGATGGACCGTGTCTTCCACTGGCACAGTACCTAGATAAATTGTACCCGCTATAAACTGAATCCACAGGCCGAATCCTTGTACTGCAGACTGAGGGCCAAAGTTAAGCTATTTGGGTTGAGATTTCTTTTTTAACGAAAGATTTGTAAATTAAAAAAAAAAACAGTAAGTAACCATACACATAGTCATGTGATATTTTGCTTTACCATTAGCATACCCATTTTTACAAAACCAACTGAAAGGTCTGTATACAAATGAAGCTATGGGGCTTTAAAGTTCAGGTACTGGTAAAATAATTTTCCATTAAACTGTATGTTTCCATGTGTGAGCAGACACTGGATATTTCAATTTTTACAATGAAACCTACTATCAGAGCTGCCTGTAGCAGCCTCCATTAAGTCCAAAAGACAAAGTAAAGTTTTACAGAAGTTGAGCTGAATATTGGAATTGAATAGCAAACCTGGCTACAGCTCTATGGCGAGCAGGATTCTTCCATTGGTTTTATTTCTGAAGGCAAGCCAGTTCACTACTAGATGTTCTCCTGCTAGTATAAAGACAGAAGATAATTTCTACTCAGTACATCTACCTGTCTGTCTATAATCCATACAGTTTTCTAATGTCTAGCTGGACCGATGGTTCTTTCATTTGTAAGGAACCATATTTTTGGTTGGGAGCAGAGAGGAGGGAGGCAAGAAGGCAACCAAGAAAAAGCCTAAGAGGAAGTCTCGGCTGGCGCCCACAGAAGTGTTTCCCAGAAGGGATGTCCCCTTCCTCCTCCCCAAACCTGTTGCTTTGCCACCCCCTGCTCGGCCTCCCCTCAGAGCT
>NW_009606368.1:0-14720 GCF_000690535.1 Cariama cristata | reverse complement strand
GGCTGCCTGGCACCTGTGCCAGCAGCTGGGTACCTGCCCGGGGCTCGCTGCCACCACATGAGCTCAGTGCACTCTCCCCTCTGTACCTGGCAACAGACCAAAAAACCATTCTAGTCTTTAGCAAAGATTTTTTTTTTTTCCCACCATGATGTTTTGAATCCTTTCTTCAAGCCTTTGTTAGTTGTGCTTGGAAGAACTCCAGGCAGCCCAGAAGACAAAACAACGTAATACTTCAAAAACTACAGTTCATTTGTGTGTCAATAAGGGTTCACATGCATACTCACTCCGTGAAGGTGCGAGGCTGTTTCTTTCAAAGCAATATTGCTTCCCTCCCATCTCTCTCTTGCTGCTTTGCAACAAGGTGTAACTGAGATCATCCACTGAGGTGGTGTAAAACCCAGTGTCCCTGAATTCATTGTTAGTATTAGTTAAGCAAGGAACAGAGTCAAAAAGTCAAGAAAAGACTTTGTATACATACTGAAGGCTCCAGTCCAGCCTTTGTAGTATGTGGATAAAGAACACTGTAAGTTTACAGACAAAAGTAATGAAACCTACAAGGTTATTTAAGCTTTGGTTTTAAATAGGTATAATTCTGGTTTCTTTTCAAGCTGAAGTATTTATGGTTTGAAATCCACATTATCACAGCTGCCTGGGTCCCAGTGATCCCCTTCCTGAAGCAAGTTACTTGTGGCAGAAGTATATTACTCCATATCATTTTCTTAAAAGATCATTAAAGGACTTTCTCATAGCATTCAGGTTGCCGGTTTGAACTGAGTGGCAAATATGAGGTAGCAAAGTAATTAGCACCTCAGAAATATAACAGATTATAAATGAATATTTCTGTCTCATTTTGAACCCACTCAAACACAATAGATCTGTAAATTCAACTCAGATTCAGAAGTTGTTGAGGGTGAATTCTGCTGAGAAGAAATTGTGTTCAGAGAAGACAGAGAATGCATTGCAATGAAAAATAAAACACAATACAGAACAGAAATCTGAGAGAATGAAAAGTCTAAAAGATTAGATGGAAACTAAACAGAGATAGAAAGCTTTTTATTAAAAAACCCCCAACTTTACAGGAGCCCAAATTGATGGAAATCCCATTTCTATACATAGCATAAGCTTTAGTTTTCCTAGAAAATGAGCCACTACAAATTAATTATCATTGTATGAAGAAGAGGCTTTACATTACCTAGGAAAAAGTCACAAGCTGTGTGAATTACTTTCACCCAGCAAGTAATTCACAAAGGATCTGATTCTGCAGAGTAGTTATCTGGGTAGTATTACTGCCATGCAAAGTGCCAAACGATATGGTGAGAGTCCATATGTATGCAGATCACTCCACCCAGGCGCAACCGCAAGACGTGGGAGGTGGAAAAAGCACTGCTGAGTGCAGTCCACGCCAGCCTTAAACTTAGAGCCACAAGTGCTCGTGTATCTGCTAATGAAGATTAGATTGTCCATATCCTTAGAAATCAGTAAATAAGTGGAAATACTTAAAATGCAAAAGAAAGAAAAGTTTGTGCATCAATTTTCTCCCTCTTTGTGCTAGTTTCCCCACCAGTATAACTCTGCCAGCTTTCATGCCCGTTATTTCTAATTTGCCATACAAGAGGAAAGGCAATCAGCAAAGTTCATGTGCTCACATACACTTGTACACATGCGTGCATCGATGTATCATACATAATTTCTCAAAGTAAATATGTAGTGATTAATTTAATATAAGAAATAATTGCAAACAGCATACCGGGTCATGGGTGACAAATCTAATCATTTACTGAGAGTAATATATGCAGAAATAAACAACATACAGCTTATAACCAACGTGTGGGAAGTTAGCTATGATTCAGGCGAGCGTTTGGTTTTCTTGTTCGTGGACAGAAGGTTGCAAATTTAACCACTTAACAGACACCTCTCTAATTTCCTGGTAATTAATGATTTTTGTAATGGTTATTAAGGCCTCAAGCCCTAGCACTGTCAGCTCGTCATTGCGTTTATGAGTTAACGGTGCCCGTTAAGGATACAGGTGGACGAGCGGGAGCTCCATCCTCGCGCTGTGCGCGGGAACGCGCAAACCCCCTCTGGCGGGGGCGGGGAGGAGCGCGGAGGGGGCTCTGCGGGATCGCCCGCGGTAAGGCGCGGGCAGCCCCGTTGCCTCTGCGAGGGATAAATGCAAATCTCCGTGATCGTGCATCCCTTCAAATGCCCCGTGCTCGAAAAGATGCAGCGTCGCCGGTATTTTACTGCAGGAAAGTACTTGTAATAGAAGGGAGTGAAATGAAGGAAATAAGGTTTGGGCCAAGCATCCTGTTGCGCTCCAACAAGAACACAATTAAGCCGAGCCACCCTAAGAAGCTTCCTTTTAATAAACAGACACTTCAATTACGAAGTCCTTTCGAACGTGGATGCTGAAACAATGCAATTAACAGAGAAGAAGGAAAAAAAGGCGACAGGTATGAACTCAGCCTACCTTTATTTCTTATGACACATGTTTTAATGGCATGCATTCCCATTCGAGGGAAGGGACCTATTTAGTTATTTGAATGGTCTCACTTTCCTCCACAAATGGGAGTGAACTGAAACACGTTATTGTTGCACAGTGCTGTGGTTGCACGCTATGAATACAGAACTGTGAGCCTCACAGCCCTGAGCTAGCCAGGACTTCCACCCTTATACAAGCCATTGGCTTCCTCCCATCTGAGTTCCCCGATCTTCAAACTAGTGAAAATACTTACCCTCAGAGTTGCTCAAAGGTGAAGTGTATACTCAACAGTGAAGGAAAGTTATTAAGTATATATACACAGCACGAGTATGTAAGCACACAGCACTGGCCACCGGGGCTCCCAGCGTCCCTACCTGAGCATGCAGATGGAAACTGGCCTGGGTACACTAAGGAATGGCACCTTAGTTGTGTGCTCCTTGTCCTGGTCAGGAATTCTTCTATTGCAAAGACAGCCACTCTTTCAACACTATGTCACCTCTACATCTAAATGAAAACAGTCAACAACTTTTTAGACACACTACAAAAAGTTCTCTGAACCTTCAAAAGAGGTCATTTGTATTTGGATGAGAGCACACAAACAAATTTTTTTCAGTAGGCAAAATGATAATTGTCAAAGAAAAGCTTTAATAAACCACTCTCCGCAAAGTCAGGTTAATCGTGTTGTGCCTGCGCACAACTCAAATGAAGTTAGATTTAGATCGTAGACAGGGAATGCCACAAATTCATCACAGCAGGTTTCTTTCAGGAGAAAACCCCCTCACAGCCAGGTGGGATGATGGATCCATATTGCAATATGCTATGTTGCCCTGGAGCTGAACAACTGGTTAGATAGGAGGAGCAGAGAGACCTGTCCTTGTCCATTTTTGGAAAGCGGAGGAGAAGCAGAAAACAATTCTCCTTTCTGTGAATCTATCTTGCACTTTTTTTTTTTTCCTTCTCATGGAAACTGAGGGTAGCATTTTCCTTTACATTTTTTTAAATTGTTTACTCTTCTTAGAAGATTAATATAATCTGTCAAGATGGTAGTTGTGTGTATATAATTCTATATTCTTCACTCAGTGTATAACCTCAAAACTCTTTATTGATTTACAGACTTTTCAAGTGCTGTTTACACCATCCTGTGATACATGAGTATGTTTACAGGTAATTTCCCAGTATTCAGAAAACGTGGTAAAAGTAGAAGTGTGAAACAGTTGTAAGATGCTAGAAAGTGTCGTACCAGATTCTAGAAAAGCTTCTCGGAATCAACACAGCTGGCCAGGAAATACCCCTGCCTGCAACCCATGTTTAATTAGCGTTTCAAAAAGGGGGTTTTAAGAGGTTTCATTTTAATGTTTTAATGTGACAGCAGATTGCAGTCCCTTACAGTAATCAATCCTTAAAACTGATTAATTCTGAGGATGCGCTAAAGGTTCTGCTGTTATATAAAAAGAAAAGGGGATTTTACCCGTTTATTATTTGCATAATGATTGAGGACTCCCCTCAGTTGAGTGCTTGCTAATTTGCAAGACAAAAAATGAATGCTCACTTTCAACATGCACCTAGTTAAGTCCTAGTGGAAACACATGGCTGAGACTTCTCTTTGCATGTTTGCATACAGCTGAACCTGTACCTTCAGAGCATTAAAGTGCTACTACTAAGATTTTCAAAGCAGCTTCTGAAATTTAGTGGGATTTTAACATGCAAGCCTCTATTTTGAGAAATTGAGAGTAAGTGCAGGTGCAGACAAAGATACTAATATCAATTCTGACTCAAAGAACCAATATAAAATAATGAATTAGAAGTCATAAATCAAATGCTTGTTATCTAGTGTTTATGTATTAGGAGAAAGGAGAATTGTGTGGCTTCCTAAATAACTTAAACAGCACACACAAGAACTCATGCTATGCTAGTGTCATTTGTTGCCTGCGTTAAAAGAAAAGTAATCATGTAGGAAATGACCACTTGATCCTAATAGCAGATTCCTGCTCAGTACTCTGTGAAAGATCAAAACAGCAAGGCAGTGCTTACTGCCCTCTCAAGGAATTCCTTCTGGGACTCAAAGCTGGCACCTGACTGCAGAAAATCACGGAGGTTAAATACCCAGCCCCACTTACACATCAGGCACTGTCCTGCTTAGTCACAGCACAAGCCAGTTTTGTATCCAGATGCATTTTTAGCACAATCAGACTTCCTATGTTTCCTACCGCTGTTACTTTAACTAGATTTTCCTGTGCTTGGGAGCTTGAATGTTTTGGCAGGCTTTACAAATAGAAGTGCAGCTTTTGACCTCTGAGCGTTATCCGAGTCCACACCACACATTTATCAGCCTGAATGTAGTGTTAGTTTTATAGACGTTTCCGCTATCAATTCATGACAATTTCTAGTCTCCTCAGTTCTCCTTTCTGATCAGATGAGCACCTGTTAGTCTCAGGACTGGGCAGCCCACATTAACCATTCAGACACCAGTGCAGCCTCCGAGATTGCCACCGACAGCACAGCGCACCTTAGTACTCTCACGTTTGGGTTACAAATCCAGTAGTCACACGAGGCTTGTATTGGCACTGAAAAGCTGAAGGAGCAGGTCTACAAATGCAAAAGGCACTGTGCTCAGCCAGCCACCAACTGCCCCGCTTACATCTGAAAGGGGGCAGGTAACATCTGTGAAGGTGCACTTCAGAGCAACCAGGGGCTATAACATATCTGCTCAAAACAAGGCCAGCATTACTTATTTTCAGCAAACACCACAGAGGACCTCTGGCGCTGAAGGTTCTGCAACAATGTGTACATAAATATATAGGTTTGTTCAGCTCAGTGCATGTTTTATAAGATCTGGCTCTTGATCTGTCTGTAAAATCCTCAAAGTCTGCGTATGCCCGAGTGTCACGCTGCGAGAAGCTAGCTGCACGAGTTTGATCAGTGCCTGCCCTGCTCCATCGATAAACAACAGTTAACTTGCTTCCTCCCTTGTCCAACAGCAGATGCACTGATTTGATTGAAAATACAGAAATGTAAATTTAACACCTTTCCCATGTCATTGTTACAGCGTTTTGGAAGGGCCTCCTTGTACATGCAGCGCCTGACGTGCTCATGGCCACAGCTCTCCAAGGTTTAGTCGGTGAGTCGGTTCTGTCATCTGCTCCAGATGAACAGGGCACTTCGTTTTGAGGAGAGGTCCCTGGACATTCATTCGCAAGTGAAACATTTCAGTTTACTACATGGGATAATGTCTCTCTCTAGTGGTTAGGTACAGTCAGTATAGCAGCCTGCTTTACTTGCAGTTTTGATGGCATTTTCTAGTTAAACAATCACTGCTGTAGTCAAATTCTCTGCGAAAGGTCCCAGGTTAAAGCACTTTATTGAGCACGTCATCAACATGCAGTCCTGACTTTGCTAAATGCAATTAGAAAATGTTCATTTTGCAGGGATTGTTACCTGTTTAGTTTTACAGAAAGAATATTGTTTAGAAAGAGGTAAAAGTTGGTGAAAATACTCAGGTTTGGGAATTTGTTTCTGGCTAAGTATATCTCAATCAAACTCAAGCTGTTGGCACGGCGCGTCTCAGGACACTTTGGAAATCCCAAGGATATATAAAGTTTAGACAGAGGGTCAGAATAAGCTTTCCTCTCAGCTCCTGACATATTTCAACTTCTTATTCTCCTAAAAGCCAACAGAATGTTCAAGTGGGGGAAATTCTAACAAAAAAGGATGATATTTAAGTGTTAAGAGGCTGCTAACTTGATATAAGTTGTCTCTTCCTCTCCACTTGCTCACAAACAACAGTTCAGTTCAAGCGATCAGTGACTGAAGGCCAGATTTTTAGAGGTAACTAGATGCAAAAAATATAACAGTTAAACACACCTGGAAGGGACTTCTGAAATTCTCCATTGTGCATATGCAGAAAATCCTGTTGAATGCCTGCCCTTTCGAAAACCCTGTTATACATCCAGATTTCTCAAAACAATAACTGACCTTCACCATTACTGATATGCAATGTTTTTTTGGTAAAAATAAAGTAGGGATTTCAATCCAGCCTTTAGTGTCCAACCACCACTGGGGTCATTGATGTTGACTGCAGTGGGAACTTGTTACAGCAAGACACTAAGAGGAGGTCTGTGCCACCACTGTCAAGGTTATGTGCGTAATTAAGAGATTTCCATCTCTAAGCCTGCCTGTCTTGCAGTAAAAGTCAGCAAAGCCTCAAGACTGAAATCTCATGATGGTGTTTTTAAGCATCCCTGTCCAGTTATACCAGCACAGAGTCTAAAAGTGAAACATAATCCCTTTGCAGATGTCTTGCCAGAGCATCATTCCCTAAAATAGCAGGGCAGCTATGTTGGGTGATGGAGCACCCAGACTTTTGGACACATTGAGGACTCAGTCAGGATGGTTGCCCGCCCCAGCACTCAGCAGCGAGGCAGCAGCTGCAAACAAGCCCATATTCTACCCATGCTCTTCCCAATGCAGTGCAACTTTGCTGCAGTGAATAGGAGAAAAAGAAATGCTGGCTAAGAGGGGGGAAATGTTCGAGTGCTAGCAAAACACACTGCTTATGCATATGGCTAAGCCAAGGAGAAGGGAAATTTGGGGATGGGAAACAGCAGGGAAAGCTCTTCCACCAAATTGTAAGCAAGACAGTAATTGGGGCTGGAGAAATAATATCCTCATGTTCTACCAAGGCTGTAAAAGATCAGTGGCAGAAAAACAAGATCTAAGATCTCTTTCCAGTTTCCCAGTCACATTCTGCATTTCCTAGACCATGCTATTTTTTATTTAAGGCAAAACAAACAAGCAAAACCCAAAAAAACCCCAAACAAAAGAAAAGATATTTGAAAATTAACACAGAGCTTGTCGCATCTTGTAGGCTCTGGCACTGCATTTATCTGGGGCAAACAAAGGTTTTGCCTAGTTCTAAGTGCAGTGAAATGGCAAAATTTGAACTTCTGCAACCGTCTGAAGCCTCCAGTCTACGCTGAAGCGTTATCACATGCAGGGCGGTTTGCTGCCCCTTCTCACAAGCCCCAGGACAAAGGCACAAAGGTGGCTCTGACTCAGGAGAAGAATCAGGCTGTCCTCTCCTGGAGTGGGCCAGTAGATGCACTAGAGGGTGGCTGGGCATGCCTGACGGCTGCTGACAGGGCTCCGTCTGTCCGTCTGTCTGTCCCACTCTCTGTGGGTCAAGCCCTGCTGAAGCTAATAGCACATTTCAGCAGGGAATAAGGCCTGTGAATTGCAGCTGTACATGAATATTGATAATAGCCGCCAAATGCGCTTCTTTCTATCTCCCTTCCCAGGAGGGGTGAAGTGCTTTCTCAGCAAGGGTGGGACAGTGCTTCCAGAGAGGCAGGAAGGGGAAAATTGTCTCTTGTTTCTGCTGCCTTAGGTCTCACTATTGCTTATGCGAAAATTAGTGTTGAAGCTGCCATTTACTTTGGAGGAGGCAGGATCAGACCCTCATTTTTCTGCTAGACAACACACCCTCATAATTATGGATTCACACCATATTTTGGTAATGGTTCCTTACTGACTAATTAATATGAATGTTTAAGAAATCAAGTTTTAATATGTTAGTGCTGAAGGAGAGACTGCAGTCCTGTGGGAGATTATACATATTTCCCACTGATGAGTACCTTAAATCTTAATGCTTACAGAGAGAGGGGAGCATATGAATCTACAGAGCAAGGTACAGGCACTTCTTTTACAGGGTGGATTTTATACAATTAAAAATCAGTTTTCCTGGGAGCAGCAGTGAAGATTATTTTCAGTTTTTAATAGATGCATCTCTGTTTGAGGTCTAATAACATGCAAACTCTGAAGCTTTTCCTGCCATCTAGAGGTGTGGATTCTCTGGTGACTAATAGAGTGAGTTGCCTTTATGGCATCTTTCTCACCACAGCACTAACAGAGTCTTTTCTTCTATCCAGCTAGCTATTCTTATGAAGATTGCAGAGACTTAGCAACTTTGAAATTGCCGTCTTTTTACCAATTCTTGTTGATGGGCACAAAAATTCCTCAGAAAGGAAAGAAGGATGGGAAAACAGAGATCATCACCATGTAAGACCTATTTCCTTAGGAAAGCAGCTTAAAAACAGTTGTAAAATGAAAATATTCCCCTTTCTTAAAACAAAACAAAACAAAACAAAACAAAACAAAAAACCCCCAACAACAGTAAAAGCAATGGAAATGGAAATCAGTACTAATGATCTGACTCACAGAGGTCTCATCATTAACAGGAACTGACTCACTGCATTTTTTAGAAATTGCCATGACATTATTTTATCTGCCCTTCATGTCTTGGGAGCAGAGCTGAGAAGGTCAGAAGAAGCTTGCCCCAAGCACAGACCATGGTGGCAGGCCTGGCTGGTCCCTTATAACGTGACATGGTTCCAGTGAAGAAGTTGTATTTGGCTTTTTGCATGCCTGATTTAAAATCATCCCTGATCTGAACACATATTACCATGAGAGCTAAGGCATACTGAAAGTCCTGGAGGTTACCACTAATACCTATATCAGTTCAAGGACAGTTGTGACCATCCGAGCAGCTTGGCTCAGAGCGTTTAAGCAACAGAAGTCTCCTCTGCTTCCTGCCACAGTAGAAACAAAAAGTAAATCTCAGGTTTTCTTGTTTTTGCTGTGTGGGGCAGAGTCTGCAATATACATCTGAGCTGTATGACGGGCTATAGATACGTGGTATATGACACTAACAGATGGTACCTGAAAAGCTGTCACAATACATTGCAGTCAAGAAGCATACCTTACAGCAAGGCACCTCTGAGAGTGAGGTGCCACCAGGTGACATGCACCCTGCCCATCAAGCTCCACCACCACCTCTCTCCTTCCAGGACAGCCTCTGGCAAGCAGGCTGCTCAGCCAGCCACAGAGCAAGGACCAGCCTCATCCGATGCAAAGTATGCACACAACCAGGATACCACTGCAAAAAGTTTGCAAAAAGATGGAGCCTAGAGGTGAGGACAGCATCATTTTTGATCCCCCTTACTCTAAGTGCAGAAGTAGAGCTCAAGTCATGGTTACTCATTTTTTGTGGTCCCTTTTACCATCTACTATTCCATCCTTTGCAACTGCTGACAACAGTGCAAGGACATGAGAGCTTCCATGTGATGATTGTTTAAAAACAAACACACACTGTACTCTGTTTCCAAATATTTGTATTACTGAAGAAGTCAGGAGCCTTGGCCATGGCTGAGAATCCATTATTTGAGGTGCTACAAGAGCAGAACAAAAGGATGGTGTCTAATTAATAATTAAACAAAAAGCCTAAATAAAACTCCGAAGACAAGAGATGACGGAGTAAAAGAACACAGGTAAGACAACATATTGAAGTTTATAAGCATAGCAGAAGTCACCTAAGCACAGTCAGGTCTTTTTGTGGGCACCAGCACAAAGAATGATTTTAATCTGGAGCTGGGGAAAGATAAAGAAATAATTATAAGAATATTTAAAGGGTGTTCCCTGGGGACTAAGGCTCTTTGGGACCACAGGGGGAACATGGGAAAAGACGAAGTAGAGATGGTGGGATCATGGGCTGACGAGAGTAGAAAGTCTGCCTCACTGGTTGTAGTTGGCTGGCAGGTACACAGAAACCAAGAAAAATCATCAAATGCCTCCCGTATCTGACTGCCTGTGAAGTCAGTCAACACCAAGAAAGTGCAAGTTCTGGTACTGCATTCAGCTCACCTAGTAGGTAGTGGGCACTAACTCAGCAGCCCTTAGAGAAAGGGGAAGTGTCACGTGAAAAATTAACTGCTTTTCCCACCTCTTGAGGTAATCCCGGCAGATCAAAGCTGAAGCACAACAGAAGGCAGCTTGAGGAAATTTAAACTCCTTTACTACTTATCCTTTACTCCTGCAGCTGAGATCTGGGTGGCTGGCAAAGAATTCCCCATGAACACCACTTCCCTTTGAAATGTGTGCCCCCAGTTAATCTGAGGGAGTCCAGATCTGCAGGCATTCTTAAAAGGTCCATCTTTTGAAGGGATATCTTTAGAAGGGCAATGCTGCCTGAAAAATGAAAGTTAGTATAGGAGTAAACCTTCCTTCAGCTCTTTGCTGCAGTTACAGAAGAATGATCTTCCGCCTAACACAAGGTGTACAATTTCTAGCTCTGCCACCAATTTCCCACATGCTTTAGGCAAAGCACAATTTTTGTTCATATGTTCCATTATATATACAATTATATAAATATATTATATTTTTATATATATTGCATTTATCAGATATGTGTTTTACTAAGTTCATGCATCTCATATATATGTTCACATACATTCTCCTCTCACCCACTGTCTTATCTATGTAGCCCATAATTTCCTAAGGATGAAGTTCATAAATACACCCTTACCAAAAGGGGTTTTGAATTTAGTTTGCTCTGGAATTGCCACTAAAAATGACAGCAGCTTCTCCTGGCTCTATGCTGTGACATGCCTCAAATCCCACCCTATCTATAGCTGTAACACAGAGCATTTAATCTCTATGAACTGTATGCTGAAGAAGAGGTATCTGTGACTAATTCTGCTTCTCCTTTTCCGCAAAACAGAGTCCACCTCCACAGAACTGACCTTCTTACCCCTTAACCCGTAGCTCTGCAGTCAGGACTGACTACCCTATCTCTAAGGAGGTTCTAGCTGGCAAACAGCAGATTTTGGAGCTGCTGTGTGTGACACAGCAGTACAACTGCCAGGTTATTCATTTTATCTCGTCCAAAAACCTGCCTGCCCTCAGACAGGTAACTGTGGAAATGAGCATGTGCCAGAGCCCAAGTCTGTGTACATAAAAATGGTAGGGATTCTGCCTTTTTCCATCTATTTTTGTAGATTTTATGTGTGGCCAGGAGCAATAAACATGTATGAGGTACCCATTTGGGGCTGATAAGTTGAAGAAAATCAATCCTATAAATAAAACCAATTTTTTTCAAAAGGTCTAGGATTTTCAGGTGCGTTTTAACAGTATAGCTAAAGGTTACACAAACAAGGTTATTTTGAAAACTGTCATGGGGGACCGAGAAGGAAGAAACTTCCCAAAGCCTTTAAGTAGAGGATAGAGTTCACCATAATGCAGCACTCATTTCAGAGACCTTCAAAAGATCCATTCCTAGAGAATAATTTTGCCACAATATAGTAAGTAGTATATAAATTGAAAGGGGTTTTTTATTATTCTCATTCTACTTATTATAAAATAAAAGGGAGCAAGTGGAAGAAAATCACACCTTCAGGGAGAAGTTTAGTGCCTCAGGAAAGACAGAAAGGAGGTTGCTCAAGCTTTTGCTTTCCTGCCATGGACTGACACCAGAGACTGACAGCTCCTCTTTATGAAGGGGATGAGACACTCATGCAAAACAGGGCTCTGACCTATTAACCAAAGCTGGTACACCTCTTGCCTCACGCCTGCTTCTGTTTGCTGAAATCTGATCTAAAATGAATACAACTTGACAGCAAGAAAAGGAGATGCTTCTAGCAGATGACTCCTAGTGATGAATGAAATAATCTTCAGCAGGTATCTACTAGTATATTCCTTCATATTTTCTTGAAATTAAGGCCCAGATGGGTAAGACTATCCTAATATTTCAGAAGCAGAACTATTTTGAAAAGTTTTTTTGAATCCCAAAGTACTGATGGCGCCTCATATTTCAGCAGTTTAATAACAGAGAGAGACATCAGGACCTTCCTACTGTGTGCCAGTATGCTTCTGACTGCAAGGTGACTGGCGAACATCACTTTTCACAGTATAATAGGTCTAAACAGAACATTTTCTGAGAGGAAGAATTAAAGCAGTAGCAAGATACAGGGTTTCTTACATCTAGGTGACTCATCTAGCCTAGGTATTAAGGCCCGGATCCTCAAAAGCACTTAGGCATTAACTCACACCAGTTTCAATGAAAAGTTAGCAGTGGGCCCAAGTGACCAAATTGTACCTGTCCAATGATTCTCTTCTGAGCAACATGAAGTACATGTAAGGATTTCACTCTGGATCTCAAGACATATCACAAATACCCCCTACAAAGAAAATAAATCCTAGGATTTAAGAAAAAGTCTTTTTCATGTTTATGGACAGACAGCTATTTTACTTTTTAGTACATGGGTAAGCATCATCTCCATTGCTTGAAAATTTTGTTTTCCTTTTCATAGTAAATGAACAAATATACTGTCATAGGTTACTGCATCTAAAAATGTCTTGAGGGAGTTTTGGGGGATTTTCTACAGAACTACAAGGAAAGGTAAGCAAAGTAACAAGAAAAATCCCAGTCCTTTAAACTAATAAAACACAGTTTACAGTAGTGTCCATCTCCAAATAAAACTTCTGCTCTCTTTACTCCCATCGTACTATACTGTTACCCATACCATGATCACTATCTGGAGGATTGTTAGACTGACACCTCACAGAAATGATAAAATACTAAAAAAGAAAAAAAAAACAACCACCAAACACTGTAAAACTCAAAAGACTAGATTTCCTTTTAAGGAACAAGGTGGAGTGAACCTGCTATTTGCTTTATGTTCAGCTTGTACCTGTTCTATGTGACAAAGGATGTCTCTGTAAGAGTCAGATATAACCATCATAGTCATGTATCCACCTAACAAACACTGAGAATCAAATCAAATAAGAATTCTGAATGACACCAAATTATCCCACTAAATAATTCATTTTTATCTACAGATACGCGTAAAGATGGGCTACCTTTTAGGTAAATGCTATACTAAATACCTTAAAAGCCTGTAATCCCAAGTTGTATAAATATTTTTCTTCTGATGTCCTTTTTCTTCTAGCAGGCAGTCTTATTTAAATCACTCTTTTGTTTCAGAGCTTAAAATCATTTGATGATGAAACATTTAGATAAAATTCTAGGATAGTGGACATATGACATCCTTGAAAAGGGTAGATTTTAATTTCAGCTGCACTTGTACCATGTGTACTGGCATTTTTGCTATCTCTGTGTTCATCTTACTTGCTAAAACCTTACCTTTGACATCTCAAATAATATGTTCTCACAGTCCCACAAAATTAATAAATATATCCTCCTGATGTTAAGGATATGGAAAATGAAGCATGCAAAATTGAAGGCCTCCTTTCTTTCTGAAAACACTTGCATGTATTGAATATATAATACTTGTATGTATTAGAGTACTCTCATTGAAGTGAGTTGGGTCATCCAGAAAGCACGTGCTTAACAGCTTGCAAGATGAAACTTGTATGAGGACACAGAGAAAATTAGTGGCAATATAGGGAATGGAATCCATTTTTTCCTGCTTTAATCATCCATGGCATTTTCTAAAACACTCCTTTGTTCTGTACAATGTAAATAATGACATAGCCATTTTTCAGATATGCTGTATAATGTGCCCAAGTCCTTGAAACACTGGATATGGTGCCTTAGTATCCATCACCTCTCCTAGGATAGGGATTACTGATGAGTGGGTTCAAGAACAGATGCACTACTCTGTGTTTGCAGAATCTCTGTTTACCTCTGCATCTTTTTCTCCTGAATGACTTAGGTAAAACTAAATTGAAAAAAAAAGTTAAATGTTAAATTGTTTTACTGCTAATGAACAGTAGAATATTAAAGTACAAGTCTGAACTTGGAGAAAAATATATTCATAGAAAAGCAGGTTTCAAATGTAAATGTCCAAGATAATGCATTACAGAAGATGAATGCAACTCTGTAATTTTTTTTTTTTTACAGTCTGAATTACCATTCTGTTCTTGGCTGCAAAGACACTGTACTGTCACGAGTACCTTCCTCTTGAGAGATACATGATCAAATCTCTGGATACACAAATCAGTTTATTCTTTTCAATGCCTCTCAAAGTTTTCAATCCTCGGTGAAGTCAGGAGAGGGGGCAGTAAAACCCCTAGACTTCCGGAGGGCAGACTTTGGCCTGTTCAGAGCGCTGGTTGAGAGAATCCCCTGGGAAACAGTTTTGAAGGGGAAAGAGGTCCAGGAAGGCTGAACACTCTTTAAGGAGGCAATCTTAAAGGCACAGGAGCAGGCTGTCCCGATGTGCTGCAAGATGAGCCGACGGGGATGAAGACCGGCCTGGTTGAACGCGGAACTCTGGCTGGAACTCAGGAAGAAGAAGTTTACCAGCTTTGGAAGAAGGGCCAGGCAACCCAGGAAAGATACAAAGACGTTGTCAAGGCTTGCAGAGAGAAAATTAGAAAGGCAAAAGCCCAGCTGGAATTCACTCTGGCCACCATCATAAGAGACAACAAAAATGTTTTTACAAGT